>NC_090885.1:15776816-15799316 GCF_036669925.1 Montipora capricornis | reverse complement strand
AAGGGGCTGGTGGAAAAATACTTAAGACCAGAAAATTGCTAATCGCTAGTCTCCTCAAAAGTGAACAGAACTATTTGTAATCGGTTGTCTCCAAGTAGGGATGATCTCTGTTTACAAACATTGTTTTTGTTATTCAAGTGTGCCAACCACAGGAACTAAAGACCCTTTGGGACAGCTAATGAGGCTCTGGTTGGCATATTAATTACAATAGGTGACGTCAACGTTATATTCGCTGTACCAAATCCTCAGACAGGGCTCTTCAGAAAGCTCATTTTGTGCCACCATCAATGCCTGTGATAAAGCATCAGGCGAGCCGGCTCTAGGCTACTCTCCCACATTCCCTTGTTCTAGCACTGGCAGGAACCCGGGAACTGAATCGTCGTGGCCGAGAATCTCTGAAACCAGATCTGAACGCCCAGTTTGCTTCTCGAGAGGTGGTAAGTCATATTCTGCAATGCCTTTGTTAGGGGGGAAGGGCTCCTACCACATCCTACCACAACCAAGAAGAAGCAAGGCCGTCAACCATGATCCCAGTCCAATAAGAAGACAAATTGCTAAACTGTAATCCTCAGGTTGGTTACATGAGTAATGTTGATACCGTTTTTAGGTCAGTTGCACCATTGCAAGCTGGCCAATTGCGAATAGCAAGGTTGACTTCCGACCCGTTTATCTTGCAGTGTGTATCTAGCTGTGAACTTGAATTCAAATTTTCTGTTATTGAGCAAGAAGCTATTGATGCAGGAATTAATGATCTATGAACGGTGTCAGTCGAAAACAGGGGAAATTGTTTCTCCGATATTCCTATGACCAAAAGAGGAACCTGGGGCTCATAGTGTTATTTTCAGTTTGAAGTCTTTAAATCAAACATTGACCTACTGTAAGTTCAAGATGTACCATAAGGTTGATGAAACCTGGGTGTTTTATGCCCTATGGACCTTCCCAATTTCTTCAATTTCATCGCTATATTGCCAACCTTCAGAAAATATCTCAAGTTTGTATCGACGGGTCTTCTGTTCCGTTTTTGGGCCCTACCCAAGGGACTGACAGGTAGTCCTTGCATCTTTACCAGGGTGTTAAAATCAGTTTTTTTTTTTTCCACCATACGTACCCTGTACGGATTTAATTGTTTGGGTTATATTGATAATTCTTTTTACATGGAGGATTCTGAGGAGGCCTGCCTTAAGGCTACCTCACATACTGCCCAATTATTTACGCGCTTGCGTTTTGTGTTTTACCCGACCCAGTCTGTTTTTCACCCTACGCAGTGCCTAGAGTTCTTAGGATTCCTGTAAAAATATTCGGAGGCTGACAAAGTCGTTGTTTTGTGCCACTAAGCTTTGTGCGCCCAGTAGTTCTCAATCCATGAAGTTGCCACACTGATAGGAACTTTAGCGTCTACTTTCCCTGGGGTGGAGTTTGGTCCTTTGTAGTATAGACATGGGACAAAGAATTGGCACACCTCTCATAAGGTTTTTCGTTGTAAACATGCCTCCGTCTGCTGACAGCATTGGTGCTGTTAGAGTGGTGAGTCATCTCTGTCTCCACAGGTTTCCGGGTCATTACGATTTCCCCAAATATCGCTTTTACAGTGGATGCATCACGCATGGGTCGGGGTGCCATAATGCACTAAACGCAAACTGAGTATTCTTGAACTGCCTTCCGTGGGGCAGGGGACTACATGTATGTCCCTACTCGGGTCAGTGTCCATTCTGCGCATCAGGAACATGCCTTACAACATGACTGCCATTTCCTACATCAGTGGCATTGGGGATGCAGGAACAAGGAATGCAATACAATTGCTAAGGTAATTTGATTATAGGCCCTTTGAGAAGCATAGTCGGCGTTTCTGCTGCGCGTCAACCGGTGCGGTTTAATGTAACTGCAGATTCTCTATCGCGCCGTTTTGAAGATGGGATCATAATGGGAACTGAATCGCATTATTTACTTGTATATATATGGGATTTTGTTGTTCCCCAGATTGACCTGTTTGCAAGTAGAATCAACCATCAAACTAGTGCCTATGTTTCCTGGAAGCATGACATGAAAGAATCATAGGTGGGTGCTTTCCCTGTGAATTGGTCACAATTCACTAACAATTACATTTTCTCATGGGGATGCTCACCCTCTGAGCCCAGAACGGCAACCCCTGACATGCAAGGTGTCAGGCGACAGTTCATTGGGGCAACATTCCGGGCGAGGTTGCCAACTTACTAATGTCCTCTTGAATAATTAGCGGCAGCAAAGCAGTAATATGTTCACATCCGCGCAAATGCATGGCGTGCATCTGGTCTACAAGAGAAAACTGATCCACTACATCCGAGTGTGAACAACGTGTTAACGTTTCTCCACGCCTTTCATATTAACCGACTATCATACTCGACGATTACTAAGGCTTGCTCAAGCTGTTTAAGGGGATTGAATTCCCTGGTTGTCACTACGCTGTGATTGACCAGCAGTTTAAAAGTGGGCTACCTGTAGGGTGTGTTCAGCTGTTGCAAGCTTACTTCTTGATATCAGGTAACATGGGACCTGATGTCTGTCCTGAAGTGCATAGGACTATTGTATCCTCTGAGCAAGCTCTGTCTCGGAAGAACTTACCCTTAAACCGCTAGTTTCAACATATGGGAGGCGGTGCCAAACACTGTCATTTTCTGAGGATCGATGCTATGGAGAAAACTCCTGTTTATTATCTATGTTCTACATACAGAATCATTGTAAAGCAGGACAGACCAGGGAAAAATCCTCATGTGATTTTTTGGTTGGGAAGAACCCTAAAGTACCCTAAAGAACCACTTACTCTACTCTAGAACGCTATCTTGGTAAAAACCCAGCTTGTTTCGTCACCATGGCAATGGCCGTCTTCTCCTTTCATATGTCATACCTTATCGGCCCATTGGTACGAATGCAAATGGCGATGAATTAAAGCTGTTATGGAAGCAAGTGTAGTAGATACAGTAAGGTTTAATGCTCACAGCGCCAAATGAGCAGCTATATCGAGAGCAGGCACGTGATTCCAACTGATGAAATCCTGAAACATATCGAATGATCTTGAGAATCTGCTTTTCAGGAGTTCCATAACAAACCCGTTAGTGCTGGAAACAGCTTTGCTGGAGCTGTGCCAGGTCGATAAGTTGGCTTTGTGGATTGGAATAGTTGTGTCCACGTTTATTGCTGTAAAGTCTCATGTTAACCGGAAGTGACGTCACCGGGATTTGGTAGAATTAGAAAATTAAACGAGCCTTACCTGTAAGGTGAAGTTTGATTGTGATTCTGCCAAATCCCTGGTGACTCGGTGAGGGTTAACATACCCTCCCTCACACGTTTTCTACTTCCCGCCCCTTGCTCCTCCATTTTTCTCTGTATTCATTTGTATCTTGATAACCGTGTCCACAACCTTTGAAAGTCTGATTATCCACGGCGGCACGTGTGCATCTCATGTTAACCCTCACCGAGTCACCAGGGATTTAGCAGAATCACAATCAAACCTCACCATACAGGTAAGGCTCGTTTAGTTTTCTAATTAAGTAGCAGAGCATCGGAAGAGTATAAGTCCTGTTGATACCAATATTCCCTGGTCTGAATACGTTTTTATTGTCTACAGTGACGAGGACATACTCGAAAAAATTTCCTCCATAGACTATTGAGACGAAAAATTTGATTCTTCGAAAGTTGAAAATTCACACATTATTTTAAAGTATACACGCATATTAAAATAGCACTGAAGCATCAATTTAACCACACGATAAGCAAATCGATATTTCAAATCGCTTTTAGCACCTAAATAGTGTAAATATAGAAGCAATAAGCTCTCAGAAACACTGTTCCTTGTAGAATTTTATCCGTTTTCTGTCAGTCTTTGGTTTCCTAATTCTGGGCTAGCTTGTTCTAAATTGATGTAAGACAGTATTATATCTTTCATGTGTATGTAAAAAATGTAGCAGCTGCACTTGCGTCATACAAGCGTTTACCAAATGAAAAACAGCCAGTAAGAGCCGGTCTAACCATGCAAACATACCTTTACCATAATACACTTCAATTCAGTCCCTCGGAAGAGTGGGTTTTGCACCCGTGGAATAGACTCTGAAAGATTCTCTTTCAAGAGTTGCAGTCTCTGATTGCAATCACGTCAATTTACGGTGATCAACTTCAATCATTAAAACTTTCTCTACTGTATTGAGAGGATATACTCTTACTTACTTGCTGGAGGCACTGACGGGGGTAGCGGCGGTGGCGGGATAAAGGGCGGCAGGGGTTGTAAACTTGGCGGTGAAGGAGGCTCTGAAGACCCTGAAAAAGGAGGCATACGTGCTAATGTTTCATTTTGCTCCAGCACAGAAAAGACGCGAGTCTGGCGAGGGGCAGAGCATAAGTCACGAGATTGTTCTGGAGGCGGAAATTTCCTCGATCATGCAGACTTCCACTTAATGTACTAGCGTAGACTCCGCGCGAATCGCTACCAGAACGGGCCGAGTTATTTGTGGTGTGATTTGCGGAAAGGTACGGGACGAACGCTGCATGATGTCAGGATGTGTTTGCAAGACCCTTTCTTTACAATTCAATTATAATTTCTTCGAAGAAGTTTGACATCCTTTCCTTTGTAGAACACATGCTGTTTTTGTTTATGATATGAGTTGCAGACATTCATGATGATTCTTTTGAAATTAAATGGATTACTAATTTGCAAGATTAAAGATTCTTTCACCTTTCAATTAGCCTTGATCTTTTTCGTTTTAGCCTGTCGTAAACAATGGATCATTCCGGTCCAACACTCTTTCGGACTTGTTTTCTCCTTACAAGTCCGAAAGTGAACATGTGAATCCATGCTCGAAGACCCAGCGGGTGGTCGCCATGACTGATGAAGGAGAACCCGGTAACAATTTTAAGCAACAATTTTTAACGGATTTATTTTTTGTCTCCATTGACGAGGATAGCCTCAACGATCTTTGTCTCAGTTTTCGCTGTCTCAAATTGCTATTGCTGTTAAACTAGAACAGCTAGCACTCCGGATGGTTTTAGGCCTTTTGCAACTAACGATCACATGGTACAAAATCCGCCATGCTGGAGGGCAAGCTCATTATTATTTCCCCACTGGGACATTAAAACAAAGGCAAGTCAAGCTTGACTGGTTCAGGTCTCTTTGTTTTAATGTCCCAGTGGGGCAATAATAATGAGCTTGCCCTCCAGCATGGCGGATTTTGTATCATGTGATCGTTAGTTGCAAAAGGCCTATTTAATTACTATTTTCATTCATTTCTTTACAGGCATTTGGCCTCCAATGACAACTGATTTTTCACAGCATGCATACGATAACTGACAGTATACTTTAAATAAGAAAACGCTTTCGAATTTTGTAGATTATATCCGGAGATTCAAATAAAGTCGTTACGCTTATAGCTATAATCAAGAAATTTCTTTGTCTATTTTTTTATTTTATAACATAAATTCAATAGCGCTAGCGTGCTTCATATTCTTATTGAGCACGCTAATGACGTCAGCAAACTAACAGCTCGTTGATGTTATAAAACAATTAGTTCATGCGTCAGCTCTGCGTATGTAGAGATATTGAGCACTTTGAAAGTTTGGAGAGCACTCAAAGAGCTAGAGTTGCATTCGGCTGCGACTCGTGCAACTCTTACGCCTCTTGCGGGCTCTCCAAACTTCCCAAGTGCTCAACATACGCACGCTGACGTATGAACTAATTGTTAGTTATCTCAACCGAGAGCATTCTCTAAACCGATGTCTCTACGTTTTTACTCGCATGACGCGCCAAATAATTGCCATGTTTTTTGTTTATCATAAAATGCAAAGTTTGCCTTTTGGAATCCCAGCAAGAGACGGCAAAGTGCATAGCGTTGAAAAGAACGAAGAGCAAATAATTTCTCATTAAAAAATTCATTTTTTTGCACTGGAAGAGTCGGCAGACTTTTTGAGTGGTGGAGAAATTTATCCTCTTGCACTACGTCTGGTTTCTTGTCCACCGTTTCGCTTTCTGGCAGATTGGAAATATGCCCGTTAATTAAATCGGAAAGTTTGACAGAGATAAAACAAGAGAATTTGTTGGTCCATAATCAGTGGTCGTTTATCAACTCAAATTCCTCGAAAGAACCAAGTTTACAAAATTGACAGTGCAAGCCAGGGATTTTGAATTCACATGCAACCCTCACGCCTCACCCGGACGCCTTAACGCTCACTGATAAAAAATTCCACTGAAAAGCACATGATTTTCTGACTAATAAAGGCACCGATAAAGCTAGAGGAGATGTCACACAGTGTCCGTAAATCCCTTTAACATCCTCTTAACATTAGTGAATGCACACAAGACCCGCTAACTGGGCTCCTAACACAGGTGCGTAAATAATTCTCTAGATGGCACATAAAGTAAATTAATGAAATGAAAGTTGGAAAGATGATCGCAGCGGTTAGATGTCCATTCCGCAGTTAAAATATATTAGTGCAGTAAAGCGTGCACGTCGAACTGACGAATGGTTTTCAGGGACTATTTTGTCTTACCATACTCACGCGAGCTTGTAATTGCCAATCCAGCGATAAAAATCCATGTTAGGAGCGTTATCCGGTCAGTAAAATTTATACTGATGACAAACGTGTCATTGAAGACCTTTGATATGACCATCATGATTAATAGACCTTTTTGGCTTGTAAATTTTGTTTTCCCAATACAAATCTTGTGATAATACTCAGGAGGCTGGGCCCTTTGTTTTGTTCATTAAAAAGAGTGCATGCAGAAACACTTAATTGTAGAATTTTATTCCATTTTCTGTCAGTCTTTGGTTTCTTAATTCTCGGCTAGCTTGTTCTAAATTGATGTAAGCTTTCATGTGTATGTAAAAATTGTAACAGCTGCACTTGCATCATAGAAGCGTTTACCAAATGAAAAACAGCCAGTAAGAGCCGGTCTAACCTTGCAAACGTACCTTTACCATAATACACTTCAATTCAGTCCCTCGGAAGAGTGGGTTTTGCACCCGTGGAATAAAGACTCTGAAAGATTCTCTTTCAAGAGTTGCTGTTTCTGATTGCAATCACGTCAATTTACGGTGATCAACTTCAATCATTAAAACTTTCTCTACTGTATTGAAAGGATATACTCCTACTTACTTGCTGGAGGCACTGACGGGGGTAGCGGCGGTGGTAAACTTGGCGGTGGAAGAGGTTCTGAAAACACTGAAAAAGGAGGCAAACGTGCTAATGTTTCATTTTGCTCCAGCACAGAAAAGACGCGAGTCTGGCGAGGGGCAGAGCATAAGTCACGAGATTGTTCTGGAGGCGGAAATTTCCTCGATCATGCAGACTTCCACTTAATGTACTAGCGTAGACTCCGCGCGAATCGCTACCAGAACGGGCCGAGTTATTTGTGGTGTGATTTGGGGAAAGGTACAGAACGAACACTGCATGATGTCGGGATGTGTTTGCAAGACCCTTTCTTTACAGCACGTGAAATTTTACAATGGATGATGGCATTGATTGGTATTTGGGATGGATCCTTGAATGAATGGGAAAAGAAGAATCCTCAACTGTCGACTTTCGGGACGAAAATCTGATATGCGCAGAAGCATGTGCCCTTTTTTTTTTTACAAACTTCGCCAATGCAACATTGGAGGAAAATGTCGTGATTAATAAAAATCTTTACTCTAAGACAAAATGTTGTATAAAAGTTTCCGACAAAAGCACAGATTATTTTGATTATTGCAAAGGAGTAAGACAAGGTTGCATACTCTCTTCTATGCTATTTAACTTGTACTTAACTGAAATTCCTTCTCTACTTGACCGAGAAGACACAGATCCCATAATTCACCTTACTAGTAATTGTCTACTTTATGCTCATGACTTAGTATTGATTTCTCACTCAGCCAAAGGCCTTGAAAATGCGTTATCCATCCTGTCCGAATATTTTGATAATTGGCTATTATCGGTAAATCCTAAGAAAACGAAAGTTATGATCTTCCATAAGAAATATAGAAAATCCGTCCTGGATAAATTTCATTTTCAGACTAACCAGCATAAAATAGCAATTGTAAATAATTATACCTACCTCAGTGTAAACTTCTCTTCCAACGGAAATTCAGTTAGAGATTGCAAATTGAACTTAAAAGACAAAGTTAGACGAGCGTTTTTCGCTACTCGTCGCTTTCTAGATTTCACGAAAATACCACTTGCTGTAACAAATAAATTTTTTGATTCACTTTTCATACCGATCCTCCTATATAGTTCAGAGATATGGGGAATTTACGACAAGGATGATTTCAACACCTGGGAAAAAGATATCATTGAGAAAACACATATTTTCCTCTCCAAACAGTCTTTAGGAGTAAACAAACATTGTCCGAACGTTGTAGCCAGGAATGAACTTGGCAGACTTTCTTTCAAACTTACAACAGATGCAAACATTTTAAAATTTTACATCCATATACAAGCCCTACCAGATAACAACAATATCGCTAGACAATGTTTATAACTCTTAATACAATGGACATGCCTGAGAAAACTCAATCGGGGATGCCGCTAAAGATAAAAAAATCTTTGTGATAAATACAATTCTAGCCGGCTCTATGATATTAAATATGAGATGGACAATAGTAAAACTTTCACTTCTCACATCGCGGAAAGTATATCGTACAAAGCTTCAACTGAGCACCAACTTTCACTAAAAAAAAGTTAACCAGAAACTGAACTTCTACAATATTTTTCAAAACAGACACCAAAAAAGCTGAATTTTTAGATATAATTAAAAACTTCCCTACACGGATCTACAAGTAGTAAACTTCGTTTGGGGAATCATAGTCTTTACGTTTAAACAGGGAAATACGCTGTCCTTAAGACTACTGAGCATTTAAGAATTTGTACACCGTGCCAGTTAAACAACATCGAGAATGAAACTCATGTTCTCTTTTCTTGCAGGCTGTACAATGCCCTTCGCTCAAACTTTTATGATGAAATAGTTCTCAATTATAATTTCTTCCAAGAAGTTTGACATCCTTTCGTTTGTAGAACACATGCTGTTTTTGTTTATGATATGAGTTGCAGACATTCACGATTACTTTTTTGAAATTAAATGGATCAGTAATTTGCAAGATTAAAGATTCTTTCACCTTTCAATTAGCCTTGATCTTTTTCGCCTGTCGTAAACAATGGATCATTCCGGTCCAACACTCTTTCGGACTTGTTTTCTCCTTACAAGTCCGAAAGTGAACATTTGAATCCATCCTCGGAGACCCAGCGGGTGGTCGCCATGACTGATGAAGGAGAACCCGGTAACAATTTTAAGCAACAATTTTTAACGGATTTATTTTTTGTCTCCGTTGACGAGGATAGCCTCAACGATCTTTGTCTCAGTTTTCGCTGTCTTAAATTGGTGTTGCTGTTAAACTAGAACAGCTAGCACTCCGGGTGGTTTTAGGCCTTTTGCAACTAACGATCACGTGGTACAAAATCCGCCATGCTGGAGGGCAAGCTCATTATTATTTCCCCACTGGGACATTAAAACAAAGGCAAGTCAAGCTTGACTGGTTCAGGTCTCTTTGTTTTAATGTCCCAGTTGGGGAATAATAATGAGCTTGCCCTCCAGCATGGCGGATTTTGTACCATGTGATCGTTAGTTGCAAAAGGCCTATTTAATTACTATTTTCATTCATTTCTTTACAGGCATTTGGCCTCCAATGACAACTGATTTTTCACAGCATGCATACGATAACTGACAGTATACTTTAAATAAGAAAACGCTTTCGAATTTTGTAGATTATATCCGGAGATTCAAATAAAGTCGTTACGCTTATAGCTATAATCAAGAAATTTCTTTGTCTATTTTTTTATTTTATAACATAAATTCAATAGCGCTAGCGTACTTCATATTCTTATTGAGCACGCTAATGACGTCAGCAAACTAACAGCTCGTTGATAATGTTATAAAACAATTAGTTCATGCGTCAGCTGTGCGTATGTCGAGATACTGAGCACTTGGAAAGTTTGGAGAGCACTCAAAGAGCTAGAGTTGCATTCGGCTGCGACTCGTGCAACTCTTACGCCTCTTGCGGGCTCTCCAAACTTCCCAAGTGCTCAACATACGCACGCTGACGTATGAACTAATTGTTAGTTATCTCAACCGAGAGCATTCTCTAAACCGATGTCTCTACGTTTTTACTCGCATGACGCGCCAAATAATTGCCATGTTTTTTGTTTATCATAAAATGCAAAGTTTGCCTTTTGGAATCCCAGCAAGAGACGGAAAAGTGCATAGCGTTGAAAAGAACGAAGAACAAATAATTTCTCATGAAAAAATTCATTTTTGTGCACTGGAAGAGTCGGCAGACTTTTTGAGTGGTGGAGAAATTTATCCGCTTGCACTACGTCTAGTTTCTTGTCCAGCGTTTTGCTTTCTGGCAGATTGGAAATATGCCCGTTAATTAAATCGGAAAGTTTGACAGAGATAAAACAAGAGAATTTGTTGGTCCATAATCAGTGGTCGTTTATCAACTGAAATCTCTCGAAAGAACCAAGTTTACAAAATTGACAGTGCAAGCCAGGGATTTTGAATTCACATGCAACCCTCACGCCTCACCCGGACGCCTTAACGCTCACTGATAAAAAATTCCACTGAAAAGCACATGATTTTCTGACTAATAAAGGCACCGATAAAGCTAGAGGAGATGTCACACAGTGTCCGTAAATCCCTTTAACATCCTCTTAACATTAGTGAATGCACACAAGACCCGCTAACTGAGCTCCTAACACAGGTGCGTAAATAGTTCTCTTGATGGCACCAGAAACCCATAAGGGTTGAAACGTGTAACGCGCGTTCACGGCTTCCGAATATTCAGTGCGAACTGATTGGTTGAATGTTTCATTGCTAAGTACAATATTTGGAAACCCCTCGCTCTTGTTGTTCCAAATATGGTACTTAGCAAATCGAATATTCAGAAGCTTGTTTCCAAGCACACAAGGGGCCGTTACACGTTTCAACCCTTATGGGTTTCTGATGGCACATAAAGTAAATTAATGAAATGAAAGTTGGAAAGATGATCGCAGCGATTAGATGTCCATTCCGCAGTTAAAATATATTAGTGCAGTAAAGCGTGCACGTCGAACTGACGAATGGTTTTCAGCTGGGAAGGGCCTATTTTGTCTTACCATACTCACGCGAGCTTGTAATTGCCAATCCAGCGATAAAAATCCATGTTAGGAGCGTTATCCGGTCAGTAAAATTTATACTGATGACAAACGTGTCATTGAAGACCTTTGATATGACCATCATGATTAATAGACCTTTTCGGATTGTACATTTTGTTTTCCCAATACAGATCATGTGATAATACTCAGGAGGCTTGGCCCTTTGTTTTGGTCATTAAAAAGAGTGCATGGAGAAACACTGTTCCTTGTAGAATTTTATCCGTTTTCTGTCAGTCTTTGGTTTCCTAATTCTGGGCTAGCTTGTTCTAAATTGATGTAAGACAGTATTATATCTTTCATGTGTATGTAAAAAATGTAGCAGCTGCACTTGCGTCATACAAGCGTTTACCAAATGAAAAACAGCCAGTAAGAGCCGGTCTAACCATGCAAACATACCTTTACCATAATACACTTCAATTCAGTCCCTCGGAAGAGTGGGTTTTGCACCCGTGGAATAAAGACTCTGAAAGATTCTCTTTCAAGAGTTGCTGTTTCTGATTGCAATCACGTCAATTTACGGTGATCAACTTCAATCATTAAAACTTTCTCCACTGTATTGAAAGGATATACTCTTACTTACTTGCTAGAGGCACTGACGAGGGTAGCGGCGGTGGCGAGATAGAGGGCAGCAGGGATGGTAAACTTGGCGGTGAAGGAGGCTCTGAAGACCCTGAAAAAGGAGGCATACGTGCTAATGTTTCATTTTGCTCCAGCACAGAAAAGACGCGAGTCTGGCGAGGGGCAGAGCATAAGTCACGAGATTGTTCTGGAGGCGGAAATTTCCTCGATCATGCAGACTTCCACTTAATGTACTAGCGTAGACTCCGCGCGAATCGCTACCAGAAGGCCGAGTTATTTGTGGTGTGATTTGCGGAAAGATACGGGACGAACGCTGCATGATGTCAGGATGTGTTTGCAAGACCCTTTCTTTACAATTCAATTATAATTTCTTCGAAGAACTTTGACATCCTTTCGTTTGTAGAACACATTCTGTTTTTGTTTATGATATGAGTTGCAGACATTCACGATGATTCTTTTGAAATTAAATGGATTAGTAATTTGCAAGATTAAAGATTCTTTCACCTTTCAATTAGCCTTGATCTTTTTCGTTTTAGCCTGTCGTAAACAATGGATCATTCCGGTCCAACACTCTTTCGGACTTGTTTTCTCCTTACAAGTCCGAAAGTGAACATTTGAATCCATGCTCGAAGACCCAGCGGGTGGTCGCCATGACTGATGAAGGAGAACCCGGTAACAATTTTAAGCAACAATTTTTAACGGATTTATTTTTTGTCTCCGTTGACGAGGATAGCCTCAACGATCTTTGTCTCAGTTTTCGCTGTCTTAAATTGGTGTTGCTGTTAAACTAGAACAGCTAGCACTCCGGATGGTTTTAGGCCTTTTGCAACTAACGATCACATGGTACAAAATCCGCCATGCTGGAGGGCAAGCTCATTATTATTTCCCCACTGGGACATTAAAACAAAGGCAAGTCAAGCTTGACTGGTTCAGGTCTCTTTGTTTTAATGTCCCAGTGGAGGAATAATAATCAGCTTGCCCTCCAGCATGGCGGATTTTGTATGGTGTGATCGTTAGTTGCAGAATGCCTATTTAATTACTATTTCCATTCATTTCTTTACAGGCATTTGGCCTCCAATGACAACTGATTTTTCACAGCATGCATACGATAACTGACAGTATACTTTAAATAAGAAAACGCTTTCGAATTTTGTAGATTATATCCGGAGATTCAAATAAAGTCGTTACGCTTATAGCTATAATCAAGAAATTTCTTTGTCTATTTTTTTATTTTATAACATAAATTCAATAGCGCTAGCGTACTTCATATTCTTATTGAGCACGCTAATGACTTCAGCAAACTAACAGCTCGTTGATAATGTTATAAAACATATTAGTTCATGCGTCAGCTGTGCGTATGTCGAGATATTGAGCCCATGGTAAGTTTGGAGAGCACTCAAAGAGGTAGAGTTGCACTCGGCTGCGCCTCATGCAACTCTTACGCCTCTTGCGTGCTCTCCAAACTTCCCAAGTGCTCAACATACGCACGCTGACGTATGAACTAATTGTTAGTTATCTCAACCGAGAGCATTCTCTAAATGGATGTCTACGTTTTAACCCGCATGACGCGCCAAATAATTGCCATGTTTTTTGTTTATCATAAAATGCAAAGTTTGCCTTTTGGAATCCCAGGAAGAGACGGAAAAGTGCATAGTGTTTAAAAGAACGAAGAAAAAATAATTTCTCATTGAAAAATTCATTTTTGTGCACTGGAAGAGTCGGCAGACTTTTTGAGTGGTGGAGAAATTTATCCGCTTGCACTACGTCTGGTTTCTTGTCCACCGTTTCGCTTTCTGGCAGATTGGAAATATGCCCGTTAATTAAATCGGAAAGTTTGACAGAGATAAAACAAGAGAATTTGTTGGTCCATAATCAGTGGTCGTTTATCAACTGAAATCTCTCGAAAGAACCAAGTTTACAAAATTGACAGTGCAAGCCAGGGATTTTGAATTCACATGCAACCCTCACGCCTCACCCGGACGCCTTAACGCTCACTGATAAAAAATTCCACTGAAAAGCACATGATTTTCTGACTAATAAAGGCACCGATAAAGCTAGAGGAGATGTCAACAGTGTCCTTAAATCCCTTTAACATCCTCTTAACATTACTGAATGCACACAAGACCCGCTAACTGAGCTCCTAACACAGGTGTGTAAATAGTTCTCTTGATGGCACATAAAGTAAATTAATGAAATGAAAGTTGGAAAGATGATCGCAGCGGTTAGATGTCCATTCCGCAGTTAAAATATATTAGTGCAGTAAAGCATGCACGTTGAACTGACGAATGGTTTTCAGGGACTATTTTGTCTTACCATACTCACGCGAGCTTGTAATTGCCAATCCAGCGATAAAAATCCATGTTAGGAGCGTTATCCGGTGAGTAACATTTATTCTGATGACAAAGGTGTCATTGAAGACCTTTGGTATGGCCAGCATGATTAATAGACCTTTTCGGCTTGTAAATTTTGTTTTCCCAATACAAATCTTGTGATAATACTCAGGAGGCTGGGCCCTTTGTTTTGTTCATTAAAAAGAGTGCATGCAGAAACACTTAATTGTAGAATTTTATTCCATTTTCTGTCAGTCTTTGGTTTCTTAATTCTCGGCTAGCTTGTTCTAATTGATGTAAGCTTTCATCTGTATGTAAAAAATGTAGCAGCTGCACTTGCGTCATACAAGCGTTTACCAAATGAAAAACAGCCAGTAAGAGCCGGTCTAACCATGCAAACATACCTTTACCATAATACACTTCAATTCAGTCCCTCGGAAGAGCGGGTTTTGCACCCGTGGAATAAAGACTCTGAAAGATTCTCTTTCAAGAGTTGCTGTTTCTGATCATCATGATTGCAATCACGTCAATTTACGGTGATCAACTTCAATCATTAAAACTTTCTCCAATGTATTGAAAGGATATACTCTTACTTACTTGCTGGAGGCACTGACGGGGGTAGCGGCGGTGGCGAGATAAAGGGCGGCAGGGGTGGTAAACTTGGCGGTGAAGGAGGCTCTGAAAACCCTGAAAAAGGAGGCAAACGTGCTAATGCTTCATTTTGCTCCAGCACAGAAAAGACGCGAGTCTGGCGAGGGGCAGAGCATAAGTCACGAGATTGTTCTGGAGGCGGAAATTTCCTCGATCATGCAGACTTCCACTTAATGTACTAGCGTAGACTCCGCGCGAATCGCTACCAGAAGGCCGAGTTATTTCTGGTGTGATTCGGGGAAAGGTACGGGACGAACGCTGCATGATGTCGGGATGTGTTTGCAAGACCCTTTCTTTACAGCACATGAAATTTTACAATGGATGATGGCATTGATTGGTATTTGGGATGGATCCTTGAATGAATGGGAAAAGAAGAATCCTCAACTGTCGACTTTCGGGACGAAAATCTGATATGCGCAGAAGCATGTGCCCTTTTTTTTTTTACAAACTTCGCCAATGCAACATTCGAGAAAAATGTCGTGATTAATAAAAATCTTTACTCTAAGACAAAATGTTGTATAAAAGTTTCCGACAAAAGAACAGATTATTTTGATTGATGCAAAGGAGTAAGACAAAGTTGCATACCGTTCTCTTCTATGCTATTTAACTTGTACTTAACTGAAATTCCTTCTCTACTTGACCGAGAAGACACAGATCCCATAATTCACCTTACTAGTAATTGTCTACTTTATGCTCATGACTTAGTATTGATTTCTCACTCAGCCAAAGGCCTTGAAAATGCGTTATCCATCCTGTCCGAATATTTTGATAACTGGCTATTATCGGTGAATCCTAAGAAAACGAAAGTTATGATCTTCCAGAAGAAATATACAAAATCTGTCCTGGATAAATTTCATTTTCAGACTAACCAGCATAAAATAGCAATTGTAAATAATTATACCTACCTCAGTGTAAACTTCTCTTCCAACGGAAATTCAGTTAGAGATTGCAAATTGAACTTAAAAGACAAAGTTAGACGAGCGTTTTTCGCTACTCGTCGCTTTCTAGATTTCACGAAAATACCACTTGCTGTAACAAATAAATTTTTTGATTCACTTTTCATACCGATCCTCCTATATAGTTCAGAGATATGGGGAATTTACGACAAGGATGATTTCAACACCTGGGAAAAAGATATCATTGAGAAAACACATATTTTCCTCTCCAAACAGTCTTTAGGAGTAAACAAACATTGTCCGAACGTTGTAGCCAGGAATGAACTTGGCAGACTTTCTTTCAAACTTACAACAGATGCAAACATTTTAAAATTTTACATCCATATACAAGCCCTACCAGATAACAACAATATCGCTAGACAATGTTTATAACTCTTAATACAATGGACATGCCTGAGAAAACTCAATCGGGGATGCCGCTAAAGATAAAAATATCTTTGTGATAAATACAATTCTAGCTCTATGATATTAAATATGAGATGGACAATAGTAAAACTTTCACTTCTCACATCGCGGAAAATATATCGTACAAAGCTTCAACTAAGCACCAACTTTCACTAAAAAAAGTTAACCAGAAACTGAACTTCAACGATATTTTTCAAAACAGACACCAAAAAAGCTGAATTTTTAGATATAATTAAAAACTCCCCTAAACGGTTTGGGGAATCATAGTCTTTACATTGAAACAGGGAAATCATTACGCTGTCCCTAAGACTACTGAGCATTTAAGAATTTGTACACCGTGCCAGTTAAACAACATCGAGAATGAAACTCATGTTCTCTTTTCTTGCAGGCTGTACTATGCCCTTCGCTCAAACTTTTATGATGAAATAGTTCTCAATTATAATTTCTTCCAAGAAGTTTGACATCCTTTCGTTTGTAGAACACATGCTGTTTTTGTTTATGATATGAGTTGCAGACATTCACGATTATTTTTTTGAAATCAAATGGATCAGTAATTTGCAAGATTAAAGATTCTTTCACCTTTCAATTAGCCTTGATCTTTTTCGCCTGTCGTAAACAATGGATCATTCCGGTCCAACACTCTTTCGGACTTGTTTTCTCCTTACAAGTCCGAAAGTGAACATTTGAATCCATCCTCGGAGACCCAGCGGGTGGTCGCCATGACTGATGAAGGAGAACCCGGTAACAATTTTAAGCAACAATTTTTAACGGATTTATTTTTTGTCTCCGTTGACGAGGATAGCCTCAACGATCTTTGTCTCAGTTTTCGCTGTCTTAAATTGGTGTTGCTGTTAAACTAGAACAGCTAGCACTCCGGATGGTTTTAGGCCTTTTGCAACTAACGATCACATGGTACAAAATCCGCCATGCTGGAGGGCAAGCTCATTATTATTTCCCCACTGGGACATTAAAACAAAGGCAAGTCAAGCTTGACTGGTTCAGGTCTCTTTGTTTTAATGTCCCAGTGGGGGAATAATAATGATCTTGCCCTCCAGCATGGCGGATTTTGTTCCATGTGATCGTTAGTTGCAAAAGGCCTATTTAATTACTATTTTCATTCATTTCTTTACAGGCATTTGGCCTCCAATGACAACTGATTTTTCACAGCATGCATACGATAACTGACAGTATACTTTAAATAAGAAAACGCTTTCGAATTTTGTAGATTATATCCGGAGATTCAAATAAAGTCGTTACGCTTATAGCTATAATCAAGAAATTTCTTTGTCTATTTTTTTATTTTACAACATAAATTCAATAGCGCTAGCGTACTTCATATTCTTATTGAGCACGCTAATGACGTCAGCAAATTAACAGCTCGTTGATAATGTTATAAAACAATTAGTTCATGCGTCAGCTGTGCGTATGTCGAGATACTGAGCACTTGGAAAGTTTGGAGAGCACTCAAAGAGCTAGAGTTGCATTCGGCTGCGACTCGTGCAACTCTTACGCCTCTTGCGGGCTCTCCAAACTTCCCAAGTGCTCAACATACGCACGCTGACGTATGAACTAATTGTTAGTTATCTCAACCGAGAGCATTCTCTAAACCGATGTCTCTACGTTTTTACTCGCATGACGCGCCAAATAATTGCCATGTTTTTTGTTTATCATAAAATGCAAAGTTTGCCTTTTGGAATCCCAGCAAGAGACGGAAAAGTGCATAGCGTTGAAAAGAACGAAGAACAAATAATTTCTCATGAAAAAATTCATTTTTGTGCACTGGAAGAGTCGGCAGACTTTTTGAGTGGTGGAGAAATTTATCCGCTTGCACTACGTCTAGTTTCTTGTCCAGCGTTTTGCTTTCTGGCAGATTGGAAATATGCCCGTTAATTAAATCGGAAAGTTTGACAGAGATAAAACAAGAGAATTTGTTCGTCCATAATCAGTGGTCGTTTATTAACTCAAATTCCTCAAAAGAACCAAGTTTACAAAATTGACAGTGCAAGCCAGAGATTTTGAATTCACATGCAACCCTCACGCCTAACCCGGACGCCTTAACGCTCACTGATAAAAAATTCCACTGAAAAGCACATGATTTTCTGACTAATAAAGGCACCGATAAAGCTAGAGGAGATGTCACACAGTGTCCGTAAATCCCTTTAACATCCTCTTAACATTAGTGAATGCACACAAGACCCGCTAACTGGGCTCCTAACACAGGTGCGTAAATAATTTTCTTGATGGCACCAGAAACCCATAAGGGTTGAAACGTGTAACGCGCGTTCACGGCTTCCGAATATTCAGTGCGAACTGATTGGTTGAATGTTTCATTGATAAGTACAATATTTGGAAACCCCTCGCTCTTGTTGTTCCAAATATGGTACTTAGCAAATCGAATATTCAGAAGCTTGTTTCCAAGCACACAAGGGGCCGTTACACGTTTCAACCCTTATGGGTTTCTGATGGCACATAAAGTAAATTAATGAAATGAAAGTTGGAAAGATGATCGCAGCGATTAGATGTCCATTCCGCAGTTAAAATATATTAGTGCAGTAAAGCGTGCACGTCGAACTGACGAATGGTTTTCAGCTGGGAAGGGCCTATTTTGTCTTACCATACTCAAGCGAGCTTGTAATTGCCAATCCAGCAATAAAAATCCATGTTAGGAGCGTTATCCGGTGAGTAAAATTTATACTGATGACAAACGTGTCATTGAAGACCTTTGATATGACCATCATGATTAATAGACCTTTTCGGCTTGTACATTTTGTTTTCCCAATACAGATCATGTGATAATACTCAGGAGGCTTGGCCCTTTGTTTTGGTCATTAAAAAGAGTGCATGGAGAAACACTGTTCCTTGTAGAATTTTATCCGTTTTCTGTCAGTCTTTGGTTTCCTAATTCTGGGCTAGCTTGTTCTAAATTGATGTAAGACAGTATTATATCTTTCATGTGTATGTAAAAAATGTAGCAGCTGCACTTGCGTCATACAAGCGTTTACCAAATGAAAAACAGCCAGTAAGAGCCGGTCTAACCATGCAAACATACCTTTACCATAATACACTTCAATTCAGTCCCTCGGAAGAGCGGGTTTTGCACCCGTGGAATAAAGACTCTGAAAGATTCTCTTTCAAGAGTTGCTGTTTCTGAGTGCAATTACGTCAATTTACGGTGATCAACTTCAATCATTAAAACTTTCTCCAATGTATTGAAAGGATATACTCTTACTTACTTGCTGGAGGCACTGACGGGGGTAGCGGCGGTGGCGGGATAAAGGGCGGCAGGGGTTGTAAACTTGGCGGTGAAGGAGGCTCTGAAGACCCTGAAAAAGGAGGCATACGTGCTAATGTTTCATTTTGCTCCAGCACAGAAAAGACGCGAGTCTGGCGAGGGGCAGAGCATAAGTCACGAGATTGTTCTGGAGGCGGAAATTTCCTCGATCATGCAGACTTCCACTTAATGTACTAGCGTAGACTCCGCGCGAATCGCTACCAGAACGGGCCGAGTTATTTGTGGTGTGATTTGGGGAAAGGTACAGAACGAACACTGCATGATGTCGGGATGTGTTTGCAAGACCCTTTCTTTACAGCACGTGAAATTTTACAATGGATGATGGCATTGATTGGTATTTGGGATGGATCCTTGAATGAATGGAAAAAGAAGAATCCTCAACTGTCGGGACGAAAATCTGATATGCGCAGAAGCATCTGCCCTTGGCTTTTTTTACAAACTTTGCCAATGCAACATTGGAGGAAAATGTCGTGATTAATAAAAATCTTTACTCTAAGACAAAATGTTGTGTAAAAGTTTCCGACAAAAGAACAGATTATTTTGATTGATGCAAAGGAGTAAGACAAAGTTGCATACCGTTCTCTTCTATGCTATTTAACTTGTACTTAACTGAAATTCCTTCTCTACTTGATCGAGAAGACACAGATCCCATAATTTTACCTATTGGATTTCACCTTACTAGTAATTGTCTACTTTATACTCATGACTTAGTATTGATTTCTCACTCATCCATCCTGTCCGAATATTTTGATAATTGGCTATTATCGGTGAATCCTAAGAAAACGAAAGTTATGATCTTCCAGAAGAAATATAGAAAATCCGTCCTGGGTAAATTTCATTTTCAGACTAACCAGCATTAAATAGCAATTGTAAATAATTATACCTACCTCAGTGTAAACTTCTCTTCCAACGGAAATTCAGTTAGAGATTGCAAATTGAACTTAAAAGACAAAGTTAGACGAGCGTTTTTCGCTACTCGTCGCTTTCTAGATTTCACGAAAATACCACTTGCTGTAACAAATAAACTTTTTGATTCACTTTTCATACCGATCCTCCTATATAGTTCAGAGATATGGGGAATTTACGACAAGGATGATTTCAACACCTGGGAAAAAGACATCATCGAGAAAACACATATTTTCCTTTCCAAACAGTCTTTAGGAGTAAACAAACATTGTCCGAACGTTGTAGCCAGGAATGAACTTGGCAGACTTTCTTTCAAACTTACAACAGATGCAAACATTTTAAAATTTTACATCCATTTACAAGCCCTACCAGATAACAACAATATCGCCAGACAATGTTTACAACTCTCAATGCAATGGACATGCCTGAGAAAACTCAATCGGGGATGCCGCTAAAGATAAAAAAATCTATGTGATAAATACAATTCTAGCTCTATGATATTAAATATGAGATGGACAATAGTAAAACTTTCACTTCTCACATCGCGGAAAATATATCGTACAAAGCTTCAACTAAGCACCAACTTTCACTAAAAAAAAGTTAACCAGAAACTGAACTTCTACAATATTTTTCAAAACAGACACCAAAAAAGCTGAATTTTTAGATATAATTAAAAACTTCCCTACACAGATCTACAATTAGTAAGACTACTGTCTTACTGTCCCTAAGACTACTGAGCATTTAATAATTTGTACACCGTGCCAGTTAAACAACATCGAGAATAAAACTCATGTTCTCTTTTCTTGCAGGTTAGTACAATGCCCTTCGCTCAAACTTTTATGATGAAATATTTCTCAATTATAATTTCTTCCAAGAAGTTTGACATCCTTTCGTTTGTAGAACACATGCTGTTTTTGTTTATGATATGAGTTGCAGACATTCACAATTATTTTTTTGAAATTAAATGGATTAGTAATCTGCAAGATTAAAGATTCTTTCACCTTTCAATTAGCCTTGATCTTTTTCGTTTTAGCCTGTCGTAAGCAATGGATCATTCCGGTCCAACACTCTTTCGGACTTGTTTTCTCCTTACAAGTCCGAAAGTGAACATGTGAATCCATGCTCGAAGACCCAGCGGGTGGTCGCCATGACTGATGAAGGAGAACCCGGTAACAATTTTAAGCAACAATTTTTAACGAATTTATTTTTTGTCTCCGTTGACGAGGATAGCCTCAACGATCTTTTTCTCAGTTTTCGCTGTCTTAAATTGCTGTTGCTGTTAAACTAGAACAGCTAGCACTCCGGATGGTTTTAGGCCTTTTGCAACTAACGATCACATGGTACAAAATTCGCCATGCTGGAGGGCAAGCTCATTATTATTTCCCCACTGGGACATTAAAACAAAGGCAAGTCAAGCTTGACTGGTTCAGGTCTCTTTGTTTTAATGTCCCAGTGGGGCAATAATAATGAGCTTGCCCTCCAGCATGGCGGATTTTGTATCATGTGATCGTTAGTTGCAAAAGGCTTATTTAATTACTATTTCCATTCATTTCTTTACAGGCATTTGGCCTCCAATGACAACTGATTTTTCACAGCATGCATACGATAACTGACAGTATACTTTAAATAAGAAAACGCTTTCCAATTTTGTAGATTATATCCGGAGATTCAAATAAAGTCATTACGCTTATAGCTATAATCAAGAAATTCCTTTGTCTATTTTTTTATTTTATAAAAAATAATTCAACGGTGCTAGCGTGCTTCATATTCTTATTGAGCACGCTAATGACGTCAGCAAACTAACAGCTCGTTGATAATGTTATAAAACAATTAGTTCATGCGTCAGCTGTGCGTATGTTGAGATATTGAGCACTTTGAAAGTTTGGAGAGCACTCAAAGAGCTAGAGTTGCACTCGGCTGCGCCTCGTGCAACTCTTACGCCTCTTGCGGGCTCTCCAAACTTCCCAAGTGCTCAACATACGCACGCTGACGTATGAACTAATTGTTAGTTATCTCAACCGAGAGCATTCTCTAAACCGATGTCTCTACGTTTTTACTCGCATGACGCGCCAAATAATCGCCATGTTTTTTGTTTATCATAAAATGCAAAGTTTGCCTTTTGGAATCCCAGCAAGAGACGGAAAAGTGCATAGCGTTGAAAAGAACGAAGAACAAATAATTTCTCATGAAAAAATTCATT
>NC_090885.1:15706816-15769316 GCF_036669925.1 Montipora capricornis | reverse complement strand
CGCTCGCAACATTTCAAGGCAACGTTGTACTCGTTTGGCCACGTTCACGCAACAGTAGTGCGCTAGGGCATGCGTGTTAGGTCCACTTCAATCGCTCGCATGTTTCAACATTGCCTGAAGGGAACGAGGGGTGCGAAAAAGGCAGCGAAAGAAGAACACGCGTTGCACATATAACGATGGAAGCATATACAGTAAACTCAAAGTCCCAAATTCCTTCGATCCGGATTCTAGGTAGATTGCATATCCATCCTAGGTAAAAAAGAAATCAACCTGAGACCGGATTTAACCGACAACATACGGTATGTATTTAATTTTTTCTCAATGCGCGAGCGGGCGGAGTTCTGGGGATCCTGCAATCTGATTGGCTTTGGGAGCGGGCGAAATTTTTCTATCTTGCCCGCCAACCCGAGTGGAATACCAGCCATGGTTGCGTGAGCTTGTGTAATTACCTTAAGTTTCCATTTTTTGACACCGAATCCGTTTACATACAGAAGTAAGTGTTTCAAAACAGATTATTATTAGACAAGAGGCGCGGAAATATAGTTCAAATAAAAATATTTCTCTTTGAAACGTTCAGTTTATAAGTCGCTTACCGCATTCGCTGTCAAGCGCGTTGTGAGTCAACAATTTAAAAACTGATCTCAGAGAGGAAGAGAGAGAGAGAGAGAGAGAGAGAGAAAGAGGGAAATATAAATAAGTTATTTACCAGCTAAGCTGGTCTGTCCCTATAGTGAAAAACTGTGACGTCGGTCTTGAAAAAGCTGCCTGAGACCTGAGGCCTCGGGACGCATTTTCAAGACCGGGAGGACCGTATAGCGGAAAACTGTGACCTCAGCTGGCAAATAACATATATATCTGCGTTCTCTCACTAACTAGAAATTTTCATAAAATGTAATGAGGGCATCTAATTAGTTTTCTTTAAATTGAGTAACTTTCTAAGTAATGTTTTAAAGAAGTGGAGAAAAAAATCATATCAAATCAAATCAAACCATCCTTGGCAGTAAACAGCTCCGTCCAAACACTTCATGGACGACCGACTCACGACAACTCAGAACTGGAGTGAGGTTCTCAGTATATAAATTCCTTTGTGGTGACTGCTTCAGGTTCCTGTGCTTTCTCAAATCGGACCTATAGGTATTTCATTGGGTTTCATTGCGCTTTTTCCGAGCGCTCATCCTGCTTAAGTATATCTGCAGTTTTGACTGGTGTAGTCCTAATAATTTTTTTCATTTATGGCTCGGTATTTTTATTTTAGATGTGTCCGGTTTTTTTGTCTCAAAATGTGATGTATTGCGTGGTTTATGAACATGCGGTAAAGCAGATCTTAACAAGTGTTATTGAAATCCAAAAAGAAAATTGGAGGTAACCACACTTTTTTCAAAGATAAGTAATCAACAATATTTGCAAGCAATGTATGGCGGTCTCTTCAACAATTGAAGCTTAATTATCTCTGAAAATGCATTGTTACCTTCAATTTTCTTTTTGGATTTTACCAAGAGCACTTGTTAACTTTTGCTTTCTCCGCGTAGTTTTAAACAGCGCAAAAATATCCTTGTATTAGTAAGCTCCACAAATAGAATGCCTGAGTATCTCAAGGTGCACAGAACATATGCGCAATAACAATACTAGGTGCCGTCCTTAAAGAGTCCGCTAGAGCGTTTATTTCACCGTGAAAACGGGGTTAACGCAAGCATAAGCAAAAGCCCAAGCATAAGGATCAAGATTTTCCTTTCCTTGTGCTTGCGGTTATGATTGCATTTGCTTGCGTCGTATTAAACTTCACACGACGCAAGCGAACGCAAACGCAGCGAAGCGCAAGGAAATTTGCTACGTCAGGCCAATTGAAGCACTCGTTTCAGATTCCCCGCGTCTGAGCATTTGAATAAATTGGCGGATGTAAGTCCATTGTAAGGTTTATTCAGTTCATGACTTATAAAAATGTCTGAAACTGTGTTTAATGACCCCAAGACCAAAACGTATGAAAAGAATGAGTTTTTTTTTTAGTTAAAACATTTAGTTGTTGGGTCTGGTCCAAAAATAAGATTTAAAAAATGTAGCGGTTTTTTACACCTGCATTCCGTATATTTAATTTTTAGTTTGCTGATCCTATCTTATTTCAATCACGTGACTTAGATGTACTATTTACTGCATTTAATTAGTTAGTTTTGGTTCTGTTACTGGACGGATCAGAAGTTTTCAGTGGAGTAAGTTGTGAGACGCTGAAGACTTGGAAAAGATCGGCAAAGCGGAATTGTTATTTTACTGTAGCGACCGGTACTAAAGGTCAGCCTCAACTACCAACTTGGCACGAGTTTCGATGCGCTATGTTTACGGAGATATACTTTACAGACAATCGCTTGTGTTCATAGTATTGAAAAGTTAGTCGAGATATGATCTTGGATTCTTGGCTTTGTAATAAATCAATCAAGTCATCGTTCGACTAACTTTGATACTGTGAAAACAAGTGATTGTACGTGAAGTATATCTCCGTAACCATAGTGCATCGAAACTCGTGCCAAGTTTGTTGTTGAGGCTGGCCTTGAGTACCGGTCGCTACACTAAAAATGACCAGCATTAACTGCTCTCTCCATATTCGGGGTTACGTGGTGAACACTTTCCTCGTCGAATGGGAAATTTGGCGGGCGGATCCCTTTAAGCCAAGAGTCATCGATGCCTTGAGCAGGGGCATATGACCAAAGGCAGCAAGGACACACTTGTGTCCAAAGGTAAATTTGTTCGGTGGCCGAACTTTGAATGCCCCAAGTCTGTTCCTTGATCCCACCCTTCTGGAGGCTCCTCAAGTGTCATCTGCTGGTAACCCCTCGTCTTTTCTTAACTCTTACTTGGCTCCACCTTATTATGTGCTAATTAGGGTTTAGTGTTAACCTAAGGGATGAAAAATTGTCCCCCTCCCCCTCCCCCTCCCTTTGATTATGCTACTTTAACCCAAAACAATTAAGACCTATTGCTCAGGCGACAATGTTCATCATAGTGATATCAATTGGTAATACTAAGTCTTCTGGTGTTCAAGTTAATTTTATGATGTTCATCCAAGTGTAACTGGCAATTTTTTTTTGGATACTGATAGTATTGGGACCATTTATAAGACAATTGGTAATGCTAGGGATCGCGACAAAAGAAACGAAGATATCATTATATGAAATAAATATATACGAACTACGGGAAGATGCATGTTACGATCTGCCATATCTTGTTAATTATTATTTTACGAGCCCCAAAAGAATCATGGGTAAATTGTGACCATATGCTTAGTCTGTGCTGGTTTTCCGCCATATTGACTGATGGTATTAAAATGTTGAGTTTTAAGGCTGGACTATTCCTCTTTTTTTGATGCCCCTACACAACACGATCATTGTGTTTAGCCCAGTTACGAACGGTCAAAAATTCAGGCTCGAACAGGATTAAAAGACGTAAACTTTGCGTCACTGATGCAGCGCTCCGCCAATTGAGCTATCAAGCCATTTGGGAGCTGGTCATTTTGTGACAAAGTGTAGGCTACCCGTAGCCTCTTGTTTTGTGAGTTCCTAGTATACCAGTAGAGCATGCTAAACATGAAGGCTATATAAAAGACATATATGAACTGCGAAAAGAAGCATTTGAAGACTTTTAGAATATCTTAAAATGCGATAAAAGTGATCTTATGAGTACGGGAAAAGATAAGAGTAGTGTTATTGTTCTAGAGAAAAATAACAATAAGCAAACGATATGATGGAAATGGACATGGAATGTTTATGGTAATGTAGCGGCCAAATTTTATTTTTTTGCTGCCTTATTCTGGTCAGCGGTCTGAAGTGTCTGATTGATGTTCCGAGGGTCGTTCCGAGGCCTTTTACATAGGGTCACTCCACGGTCGAGAGTTCCCTCGAAAGTAAAGAGACCTAGCTGCCACCAGAAAGTAGTTGCTTGTGTAAACCAACTGCGTATATGAATTCGTCGGAGCAAGAGAACATGGGATCAAGTGCGGTCAAGTGAAGCTATGATCCTCGCAGTTATGAACGCAATTTTTGCAATTGCGTAAAGATGCCTGAAAATTTCAGGCATGATGGCATCTCAAGCGGAACGCTACTTTTAGTTCAGAGGCGTAGGCAGAGGGGTCCTCTGTTGTCCGTGACCTCCCTTGGAAAAGAAAAAAAATTAATCGCGAAAAAACACTGTTGCCTGGGGGGCTCATTTGAAAATGCCTGATGGTTTGAATATATCTCCGGAAAAAATACTTCTGTTTTTCTTCTGTCTACACTAATATAACTTAAAATTCACTCATCCCAATGACAAGAATTAGCGTCTTCGTGAAATCGACGTGAGACAAACAATACTTAAACCAGGAGACCTCGACAAAGTATATTCACTTGCCCCAGTTTTATTTATGAATCAACACAACACTATTCTGATATATATAATTCACTCCCTACCGCGGCAAACGACTCCGTTTCATTCAGTCATTTGCAAGCAAGCTGTCATCTAATTTTTAGCCATTTCTTCGTTGATCCATTTTAAGAGATATTTAACTTTGGCATAGACACCGAATTTGCCTGGACTTGCGCAGCCAAACCCCCAGCTTGTGACACCCTGTAGGTAATATTTTCCGGCGGTTTCACAAACCATGGGACCTCCGCTATCTCCCTGGCAGGCATCGACACCTCCTTGATCCAGACCTGCACATATCATGGAATCATGGATTAAACCCGGGTACGCTCTGTCGCATCGGGCGCGGCTGACTATGGGGACCGAAGCTTGGTGCAGTATTTCCGGTCTGTGACCTCCCGACGAGTGTCTTCCCCAACCTGTAATCCAACATCTAACATTGTTCGTCGGTGCATCCACGTTTTGAGGAAGACAAGCTAAGTTCACAAACCTGGTGGAGTAAAAGTAACCATTGTTATTATAGATAGTTCCGGCGCTATGACTGGCTAATTAAGCGGGCCGTATTTCACAGTACGCCCCTCTGTAAGGCCCGCTAAATTTGAAATTTCGATGCAACAATATGTACCAAGGTTTTCATGTCGTTTGTGTTAAATATACTTGTAAAACGTTTTGAATCTTTCAAGCAACTGTTTCAAAAAGCCAAGAAGATTTATTCTACCAGCCAATCGTTGGTGGCAGTTTGGACCTTCCGCTTGACTTCAACTAGTTTCCTTTCCGGCGCGCCTGATTACCTCGAAGATACAACAAATATCACACTAACCCTAAAAAAAAAAAAACAAAAATGCATCGACATATACTTAATGCTCCTTTTCTGAAACCCAGTGGAGTCGACTTTGAATCCGAATTTCTCAATGTTTATTGCAAGAAAGAAGTCTTTCACCTGACCGACGCGCTCTCAGTCTCAAAATCACGTCAGGCAAAGAAGATTTTGATGATCGAGGACAGTGACGATTCGCTTATCAGTTCTTGTAAGTAGCTTGTCATCGAATAGTCGTGAACCTGAGCCTTACGCCGAAAGTCTGCCAACACGTGCAAAAGAACAAAACTACTTTACCTGTTTAATTTTGCCGGTTTATCTAGTTTTAGGAGAGCGATATCGTGGCTGTATCCTTTTTCCGTTTGGTATAAAGGATGTGATATGATTTTAACAACTTTAAAGTCCTGCTCGTTTCCTAAATTTGATGTCCGCTTATGGGCTCCCAACCTGTAGGAATGATTTTATAAAAAAAGGGTCAGTGAGTTACGGAAATAGTTCGATAATCACCATGATTTTGATTCCCACCCTTCTCCCGTACGTCTTTTCTCCATGGCATTTCTGGCCCCTGTGATAAAAGAAAACTCACTTCCTTTTTTTCTTCGGATTTTGAAAGTGTGTTTGCTTGACACCTGACTGGCAATATTTTCAGCTTCGATTTTTATCCAAAGGCCATTTACTTCAAGTTGACTGTAAGTTTTGGATTTCACGGTCAGTCATTACTCACGTTCAAAACTGACCGATTGGACCTCAGATGGCTGGATCCAGGGAGAAGTGACGTCAAAGTCTCACTAGCTTAAAATGCAGCTTATTATATATGCAAAACGCGAGTTCAAAATTCTGAAGGCCCAAAACTCCCGTGGTGCGTATTTATTCTGCGGCTTACACACGCATTAAATTCTTAAACTAGATTAGGTGTACTTAAAATGCTCCGGATTAATCAAGGTGTAGGTTTTGTCCTACCGTACAAGGACTGAACTGGGATCACTTCCTTGGACGCAATGAGCGGCAGTAACCAACCACAGACGAGCAACGAGTGTTCCACCGCAGAACGGAAATCCATAGTTGTTTCGTAACATCCCTTGCCAAGGCCAATCCCCAACTCTAGCTTCCATCCCTCCGACGATCCTAGTCGATGGACGAATGCCACATCCACCTTGGAAACAAAGTTGAGAAATCCATTCATGAAAAAATGTACAAATTATTTTATACTCTACTGTAAAGCTGTATGAGACTTTTCAGTTGTTTAGATGATTTGCGAAGCATTCAGCGGTCACCGTATGGACAAGATCTTGCAAAATTCTCTGGTTATACATGCAAACTATATTGGCACTCGTTCGTGGGAGCAACGAAATTAAGTAGCAGAGCATCGGAAGAGTATAAGTCCTGTTGATACCAATATTCCCTGGTCTGAAGACGTTTTTAATGTCTACAGTGACGAGGACATACTCGAAAAAATTTCCTCCATAGACTATTGAGACGAAAAATTTGATTCTTCGAAAGTTGAAAATTCACACATTATTTTAAAGTACACGCATGTTAAAATAGTGTAAATATAGAAGCAATAAGCTCTCAGAAACACTGTTCCTTGTAGAATTTTATCCGTTTTCTGTCAGTCTTTGGTTTCCTAATTCTGGGCTAGCTTGTTCTAAATTGATGTAAGACAGTATTATATCTTTCATGTGTATGTAAAAATTGTAACAGCTGCACTTGCATCATAGAAGCGTTTACCAAATGCAAAACAGCCAGTAAGAGCCGGTCTAACCATGCAAACGTACCTTTACCATAATACACTTCAATTCAGTCCCTGGAAGAGCGGGTTTTTTGCACCCGTGGAATAAAGACTCTGAAAGATTCTCTTTCAAGAGTTGCAGTTTCTGATTGCAACCTCAATTTACGGTGATTAACTTCAATCATTAAAACTTTCTCTACTGTATTGAAAGGATATACTCCTACTTACTTGCTGGAGGCACTGACGGGGGTAGCGGCGGTGGGGGATTAGAGGGCGGTAAGGGTGGTAAACTTGGTGGTGAAGGAGGCTCTGGAGACCCTGAAAAAGGAGGCAAACGTGCTAATGTTTCATTTTCCTCATTGAATAATCTCATTCTGTTTCTTATCTGCGAGAACTTGATACTGTTTCAGTGGCTTTTGATGTTGTCTTTAGTGTAAAATCGTTAGCTGTATCACACGTGTGACTGCTTAGGAAGCTTATATTTTTTTATAGGGAGCTTAAGCATGCGCGTTTTTGAGACGCGGACGGCAACCGGAAGTGAGCTGTTTTCCCTTTTAACTTGTCTTCACAACAACCACATTTACATTGCTAAGTACCTTTTCTCCATTAGGGATGATTAGTATAAAAATCTGGGAGACACTACTGTCCTGGCACGCGAAATGTTCTCCTCCGGTCGCCGTCCGCGTCTCAAAAACGTGCGTTCTTAAGCTCCCTTTTTGGAGTTTTTGAGAAACGGAAGTGAACATTTTGCATGTCAGGACAGTAGTATCTCCAAGATTTGTAAACTCAGTAATCATCTCTAATGTAGAAAAAGATACTCTACAATATTAATTTAATTATGTGAAGACCGGTTAAAAGGGAAAACAACTCACTTTCGGTTGCCGTTCGCGTTTCAAAAACGGTTAGGGAGCTTAAGCACGCACATTTTTGAGACGCGGACGGCGATCGGAAATGAGCTGTTTTCCCTTTTAACTTGTCTTCAAACAGACATATTTGCATTGCTAATACTTGGGGTTCATCGTTGACTCTGAAAAGCAAGCATTTCGCATTCCTGCTAGAAAGATCCAGTCGTTTGCCCAATTGAGAGAATATATTCTTGCTCGTAAGAACGTAGATGTTAAGACATTGCAACGGTTTCAGGGGAAGTGTATTTCGTTTTCTTTGGCGGTCCCGGCGGCTACGTTGTATATAAGGAATATCAGCGAATCTATTGCGTCTTGTACGGATCCTTGTCAAGTGAAGATGACAACTTATCTTTTCGAAGAAGTAGCTCATTGGCGCTTCCTGGACACGTGGTCGGATGTTGTTCCATGGCGCGAGGAGAAACATGTGAGACTGTCTATCTCCACGGATGCTTCTAATTTTGGTTGGGGTTGCGTAGTCCACCATCCTTCAGGTGGTCGGCGGATGGGTGATTACTGGAATTCAGAAGAGTTGAGACTAGGTATAGCATCCAAGGAGATGTTAGCTATTTGTCGAGCTGTCAAGTCATCTCCCTCGTTTGTTCATGATTGTCGGGTTGATGCTCAGGTGTATAACCGGGTTTCTGACTGCAGACATTACTGTTTCGGCCTTCTGAGCCTCATCAGTGCAGTGCTGATGACTAGGATGGAGGTTAAGCTATAAACCCACCGCAGATGTCCCACGCAGGTGGTACATCCAAGCCATGCCAGAGTGCTCAAACTAGCGAGCTAGTGAGCATGCGCAATTGCTAGCGGCAATGACTCATCCTAGCAGAGTGCTCAATTTGAACATGAATCGATACGTTTAATGGCCAAGGTAGTCGAACCTCGCCTCAATTGACAGCGGTCACAAAGGAACTTTATCGTTGTCTTTTGGAGCGTAACTTACGATTAGAACTCTTCTACGTTCCGTCAGAGCAAAATCAAGCAGATGCTCCTTCCAGGCGTCCATCCGCATCAGATTCTAAGCTCTCCTCTAGGGCATGGCAAAAAGTGAAGACTGCTTTTGGGGCCATCTCGGGGCACTCGTTTGATTTGATGGCATTGGATTCTAATGCTCAGTTAGGTGATGAAGGAATTCCCCTTCCACACTTCATCCATGGCCTACACCATACTCGCATGGCACCAATTTATTTGCCCAAGACTTGTCTGATGATAGGCACCATGATCTTTCGAATCCATACGTTTTTCCTCCATTTGCCTTGGTAGCGCCTGTCCTGAAATTTGTCAGCCAGTCTCGCCGTCCATTCATAATAGTGGTTCCTGGGGGCTCTCCCAACCAGTTCTGGTGGCCGGTGTTGATGGCGATGTCTTTCTCGGTGATTTGTCTGGCCCGTGAAGGCGCTCTGGATGTATTACTATTTCCTTCCAAGGAGGGTTTTGTTCAAAGAGCTTGCTCTTATCCATTGTATACTTGCAGGGTCTCTCGGTTTTGAAAGAGGGGACTGGTAGCTTTATCTGAATTGTGGCTGTGATGTAGTCGAACGTAATGCAGTCAATAGTTAGTAAATTTGTTAATTATCGAGAGGGGGGTGTATTGGTATTTATAGTTGTGTATGCTATATTATTGTTAACTGTTAACGAGAAGGACATTGCTAATAGAATCCATGAGTTGAGTCAGACCAGACGTAGTTCTCGGTATGCAAAGCAAAAGTCTGCATTAGAATTGGAACTATCATCATTCTTGTCGTCCTTAGAAACGCCAAAAAACCTGAGTACCGCCCTGCCAGCGGATGTTGTAGCTTTTCTGGTCTGGAAGGATCAGGGAGGGAGGACGGTCATTCATGATCCATACTGTAGTTTTGCAGGGAATTCCAAAACTGTTTGCGGCCGATGCCCTAAACGATTGGCTTATGGCACAGTTGATTCTCTAATCGGGAAAATACGGGCTTTATTCGTAGGGGTAGGTAGAGGTGGAGAATGGCACTCACTTCTGGGAGTGGGTAACCCTGCGTCGGATAGATCTGTAAAAAAATATCTAGCGGATGTTCGCGAAGAACAATTGAAGGCGTATATTACGCCTCGCCAGGCCGAACCAGTTCTTTTATCAGATTTGGAGGTATTATCGAGTTATTGGCAATCTAAGTTGAGGGAGTCGTGGTCGGATCCTTTGCAATTATACTTATTGGCAAGAGATCAGGCAGTATTTAAAGCATTTTTTTTCTCGGGGGATAGAGCCGCGGATTTATTAGGTCTATTAACCCATACCATTCTGAGGTTTCCCAACGATTGGCCGGGTTTCTTGTTTAATTAGGTCTGGACCAAGTCACTACGATCTGGTGATAGCAACGTGTATGCCTTAAGACGAGGTACAAACAAAGGAATTTGTCCTGTGGCTGGGCTAGAAATTTATTTGAATATATGTGAACTATTGAAAGTGATTGTGTTATCCGGTTTTCTCTTTCGCACGGTATCTAAACAGGGGCTAATTACGTCCAAAGCATTGGAACCCTCTGCAGCCCAAGCTAGACTAGATTTATATGTAAAGAGCGTGAAAGCACGTTTATCTAATTCTTCGTTTACACTCCGTGGTTTTCGAAGAGGAGCGGCTGTTTCATTGGCATTGGCGGATTTTAGTCTGGACAGAATCATAGATCATGCAGGCTGGAAGTCTAGTAACTAAGACGGCTCTATATTACATCAAATTGAAGGAGGTGGTGAATCCTGAGGGTGCAGCAGCTAAGTTATTGAAGATACATTTAGATACTGGGAAAACTCATACAAGGCTAGAAACAATTTAGAAGGATTCACGAAGGCTTTCCCGGGGTGAATATAGTTTTCCTCGCCAATGATTGTAGTGAGTGTGGAATTGTTTCCGTGAATTCATTAAAATGACTTATTACTGTGGTTTTAGCAATATACTTTTCGGGCCAATAAGGAATGGGAAGAGATTAAGATATACTTCTTGAATTTGGAAGGGAGCTGCGCGGGGTATTAAAAAACTGGCTTTTAGTAACGGCTCAGGGGTAGTAGGGAGGAGTTGCGCTCCCATACCTAATCGACAATTAACTGAGGCAGAATAATACACTATGCAAAGTCATTTGGATATTGTATATTCTACCAAAGCATTAATTATCACTCATTCTGGCGTGAATGCTTGTCCCTTGGGTACAGCTGAGAATATTATTGGTTGAGCAATGATATAAAGCTCAAACCAACACCCTTTTCTTGAGTCGGTGCAAGAAAGTCAAAGAAACGGAGTTCCCACCCTCCCTCCCCATTAGTCGGCTTAATTTGTGCCACAGCATTCTGCCTCAAATGCTACTTCCCACCGGATCCTGCTTGGTTCGGTCGGAGTTGCGCTCCCATATCTAATCGACAATTAACTGACGCATAATAATACACTATACAACTTAACGTTAACACAGAAACTACATCAAAACAACACAAATTAAAGCTTCGTGAACAAGATGTCTGTAAAGCATACGTAATTTAAATTACAAAAAACAAAGGTATACTTTAAAAAACTGTTAGGCTGAATGTTTTCAAAATCCCAAATGCAATCCGTTTTAATCTTCTTCAATTTTGCTCATCCCTGCCTTCTTTTGCATTTGCTGTTATCTTCAAGCCTTCCTTCAATGTCTTGAGTAATTATAGACTATTTACGTTTTGCTTGATTCGGTTGCTACAATCATTGATTAGATGGGACACCTTGACAACTATCTTGAACAGAATTCTTCGATTTACCTTATTTCTAGGCCCACAAGACCATTACCCGGAGCTTCCATATGTATTGTACCCTTGAGTCAACCCTAAACAGTGTCTTTTAAATTTTTAAAACTGCTATATCTTGAAATACCTTCGTGTTTCGGGTGTGCTGCATCTAACGTAATCAATGGCTGACCATAGGTCTCTTATGATTGAAAATTGTGAAAACACCCACAAAACCCCACTGGGAGGTGCTTCTAAAAATAAAAAGATACGGGACAGCGTTGACTCAAAGGGTTAAAATGGAAGATGGAGGCTCCGGGTAATGGCCTCCCACCGCCCTTTCCCCCAATTCAATGTTCTGTGGAAGCTAGTTCAGTTAGGAGTTGTGCTGTAATTCAGCCCAATGTTGAATGGAGCGGAGAGGGGAGGGGTGTCAAAGTCCCAAATGAATTTGTCACTGATTGCAGTCTTCAGTCTCTGAATTTGGCTAAATTTCGTAACACAAGCCCTTTAACATGCCTTGTGTTGTTCAGATTCATCAATCACCGAAAACAAATTCGTGCTTTTTCGCTTATATATAACAAGCTGTAACAAAAAGACACCAACCGCAGCCTCCTTCCTCTATTTCTTCACAAGCCCCTCCACAGCTCCGTATTTTGACGTCATCAATGGCAATGTCTCCTTGCCAATTCTTACCGACGATGCCTTCGAATATGAACAGCGTATTCTGTCAATTAAAAATATAAGCATTTATGCCCGAGAAATAAAGATCATTTTCTCATACTTTTTTTCTCAATGTGAAGAAATTCAACGTTTTTGGAACACTTTTTTGGAAAACAAATTTCTAGTTTCTAAAAAAACTGTGGTGCCGCGTCGGTAGGAAAGTGAAACAAGAAAATTTGGCTTTATCAAGGGAGTTGATAAAGGTCACATTACCACCGTGAAAGATTTGGAAAGCTAACGCGTCAAGCGTTAGCCCTTCGTCAGAGCGAATGGAAGAATTGTGGGTGTTGTTGGTTTTGATGAGGGCGTGGAGGAGCTTTGCCATTGATGGAAATATGGTAACATGAATTTGTGGATTCCATGAGGATACAGTGTACCTAGTTGAAAGATGAATTTTTGTTCGAGATTTTTGCGGGCTTTCTGTGTTCCCGTGGTGTAATGATAGGCAGCAAATTGTCATGTTGTGGTGGGAGTGATTAGGAAGATTAAAAGGGCGCGCAACTGGTTTTGACGTTGTGTCGTTTTTCTACATCTCGTAGGTGTTCGAGAAAGCGGTCCGCCAATCTTTTCCCTGTTTCGCCTATGTAGTTTTTTTACATAGGGTGCAGGTTATGCAATAGATGACATTTGCGGAGATGCATGTAAAATGGTCAGTGATTTTGATCATGACGGATCGATTCGGTCCTGAGATCTTAACCATGTTAGATATAAATGGACAAGTTTTGCATCGTGTGCGCTCCTAACTAGAAAATTACCTATGTTCTTGTCGCGTTTGAATGAAATAAGTGGTGGTGTAGGAAATTTATGTTTAGTTTCTGGATCACTGTGGAGAATTTTGAAGTTTTTTAGTTTTTTGAAATTTAGGAGCGCATTTAAGTCTGGCAACCAACCGGGAACTTTCAAATGTACACGCACACGGTGCAAAACTTGTCCTTTTATATCTAACATGGTTAACATCTCAGAACCGAATCGATCCTTCAAAATCACCGACCATTTTGCATGCATCTCTGCAAATGTCATCTATTGCATAACCTGCGCACTACGTACGAAGATCTACATAGGAAAAATAGGGAGAAGATTGGCGGACCGCTTTCTCGAACACCTACGAGATGTAGAAGAAAATGGCACAGTGCGTCAAAACCAGTTGCTTACCATTTTAATCTTCCTTATCACTCCCACCGCAACATGACAATTTGCTGCCTATCAGTACACCACGGGAACACAGAAAGCAGCAAAATTCTGGAACAAAAATTCATCTTTCAACTAAGTACACTCTATCCTCATGGAATCAATAAACGCCTCTCATCCCATTAATTTATTCACAAATTCATCTTACCATATTTCCACCAATGGCAAAGCTCCTCCGCACCCTCATAAAAACCAACAACACCCACAATTCTTCAATTCGCTCTGACGCAGGGCTAACGCTGGTAATTCGACCTTTATCAAATCGTTTGATAAAACCAAATTTTCTTTTTTGGAAAAAATTTCAAACCAATGTCGATCAAAAAACATCATCTCTTTCGTTTTAAAGTTATTTTTTCGGCTGGAGTGGGGGTTTCCCTCAAAGTATGGCTATTTGTGTCGCACAAACATCAATTCATGAAAGTACAGGCGACTTCAGTGACCATCGAATTCGAAATACGCATAAGAAAGACAAACAAGTTTGGAACTCCGGCCAGACCAACACTCAGGGTCTTTAAATAACTGAAGAGAAAGTGCTGCCTTTGTAATGACATCTGCAAATGGTTAGACTCTCTACTCTTCTCGGATAAGGACGATAAACCGTAGGCCGGGTCTCACAACCCTTCAATGTTCATAACCCCGTGGGACGTAAAAGAACCCACACACTATTCGCAAATAGCCTAAGGCATGGAATTCCCGGTGTTGTGGCCTGTCCTCTTTGGCATAGCTAGAGGGCCGTAAGTTATAGAAATCTGTAAAATGTTAATTTTGTTTCCCTCTCTTAATGAAGTTATCGTATCGTTTTTATTGCCGGCGTATGTTGGTTTATCTTTGTCAAACTTTTGCATTGGGGAGATCAAGTGCTTATAATCTTACAGCAGTACGACATCGATGTTCCATATCGAAAAGAACTGGAGAAAATTATTTACCAGAGCATTATACCCCTGAGACCTCTCAGGGACCAGCTTTCCTCGGAGAGAAAACTTGCAATCTGTCCCAAACAAATCAGATAATTAACAGTTGGGCTACAGTTGATCACATAAATCGTCTACGCCTACGCATTAACTTACAGCATCCGTGGGCTTTTCAAGTTTCAGATCTGCCTTCATCCACTCTCTTCCCTGATAACCGCTTTTTTCAAATCGTACTATTCCATCTACCCAAACTTTGAGCTTCCCCACACCTCTACCAAGCATGTGGTATCTGAATGAAATGCATGTTTCTCCGGATATCAAACCAGGTTTGAATACCATCCGGGCATTATCGCCTCGCTTCCGAGGTCTTGACGCCTCGATGTATGCATAATAGCCTACACGGAAAGGAATCGTTAGTGCGTTAATATTTTACTCTCTATTGCAAATGCTTGCCTAGTTTTTTGTTGAGCGTGCGCTGTCGTTAATTATCCCCAATTTTTTTTGGTTTTAAAACAAGTCACTTCTCTGTCATTTGCAAATGATAACTGACGCTCCCTGCGCCATTTAGCTAATCACATAAAAGAAATGAGTTTTGGTATTAAAAATGGAATTTGAGACGCTTAAGGCCTGCTTCGAACGTCGCTATTCTGCCGTGTCGAACTTAACTGAATTTGACCTGCCAGTGGCTCGACAATAGAACGAGAGTGGTGTAAAAAGTCGAAATTCCTTCAGTCGCGCCAAAGGCAAAATAACGAAAACGACAAAACATACCTGTCATCCAGCCGGTCAGCTAGAAGAAGCACTTTCAGAATTTATGGATTGAATTCGGCACGGTAGTAGCGCATGCTGATCAGTTGAAACCATGCAGCGTCAGTGCCGTGTAGCACGAAAGACTGTCAAAATTCGATTGCCGTTTCGAGCTAACTTCAATAAAGTTGCCGCACTGACCGGTTTTCAAACGTCGCGCTATTCCCGTACAAACGTTGCAAACGTCAATTTAATTCGATTCGGCCTAACAATCGCCCTTTCCCCTTCCCAGGAGCTAACGGGTACCGTATTTAATGCTACGGTTTTGTTAATTCAATACTTAGTAAAATTGACAGCTTATTAATGAGTTGCATTGATCTGTCCAACATACCATTTCCGCTGACGTCGGCTGATGGTCCGGTGCCGGAAGATGGTGTAGTTCCTTTCCTCAATGTCCAATCAAAATCGTCATCTTTACTCTGGGAAACACGATCGCAGAGTTTTTCTTCGCCATCAAAATTACATTCAAGGCCTTAGGAAATAAAAATGAAGAAAGTCTTTATGATGGCTATATTAAGACAATGTCTAATCGGCGTGGGTGGGTGGGTCGTGAGTGGGTGAGTCGTGAGTCGTGTATCGTGTGTTGTGGGTCGTGGGTCCAAGATCCTCCATGTATACACGTCATGTATACATACTTTTAACCCTAACCTTAACTCTTAGGGCAATTGCAAATTTGGACCGAGCACTGAGGGAGCTAATATATATCTTTTTTTTATCTTCAAACAAACACTACCCACGACCCACCACCCACCCACCCCCGCGATTTAGCCTCACCCCCACGTTAACTGATAACAAATATTATTTTGATCTTTATCAGTAAAGGCCATAGTTCTAACAACCAATAAACTTCTCGTTCACATATAACATATTGACATATAATTGTTCGTACGGGTTATAAGTGTTTTTAACATGAGTATCGAGCTTTTATGTCACAGGTAATGGATGTGGGTATTAAAGTAACAAATGAAAATAAGCGCCGTTGATGCAGTTTAGGAAGAGAATCCTGCTTGCACTGCAATGGCTTTTTCAAAAATCACGATAAAGGTGAATTCGCGACCACCAACAAGATACCGTGCCAGTTGGTGCTAAATAAGAACCGGGCAAATGGCTCAGTCAACATTTGCTTCAACACCCGTTCGACTTTTTTGAACGATGCTGAACCATGTTTTCTGCTAAGGTGGACAACCGGCTTCAACGCACCATCAACATTTGATTCAACAAAGCTCGACGAGAGACATGGTATTCAGTCCCAGGCTGCAGCAGCGGGTGTTACTATGGATACTGACATGTTTGGGTGATCAGTCAATCTCGACCACAGAGCTCTTCTCTTGACTGAGGGAGAGAAGAGCTCTGGGGAACCCTGAAGCAAAGTGTCCTTTCATTGGTTTTGGTGAAGAACAATCAAAAGCGTCTCTAATTGGTGCATTCAAACATAGCACGAGGAGTGAGCAGGCGTCGTGAGATTCAAATCGCCAGTTTTTGGCTACGAGAACCCTACGGCGCATGTCCTCCTACATAGAGTTTTCCAAAGCCTTGGGTCGATCCAAGGCTCTGGTGACGGGAATGGTCATCAGTGAGCGACCGATTAATGCGCACGCGCGTACCCAACAATAGCGACCTTCCCTTCAGATTGGAGCACAATCGGAGCACGCGCATTTTGAAAAACTTCGTACTTTAATAAACGTAATGCTCGAGCCCAGTACAGAAAACTCGTACTCTTCAAGCCGTTTTCTTACTTCGATCTAATGTTGAAAGAGGGAGGCCAAATAGCCTGCGTGGCAGGCCGTAGAAGGGGAGGGAAAGGGTCAAAAGAAGGGTCAAAAGGAGCCCGGGAGTGCTCATCCCTGCCTTCTTTTGCATTTGCTTCAAGCCTTCCTTCAATGAGGGTCTGAATGGAGGAGGGGGGGGGTCCACATGCCGGTTGTCGGTTAAAATTTTCGACCTTTGTCGGTTGTCGGTAAATCCCAGTTAATTTTTTTGTCGCTATTCGGTAATATTTCCCTCGTTTTGTCAGTAGTCAGTAATATTTTCTAGCCCTTTGTCGCTAGTCGGTTAACCCCATTCACACCCTCTTCAATGTCTTGAGTAATTATAGACTATTTACGTTTTGCTTGATTCGGTTGCTACAATCATTGATTAGGTGGGACACTTTGACATCTATCTTGAACGGAACTCTTCACTTGACCTTATTTCTAGGCCCACAAGCCAATTATCCGGAGCTTCCATATGTATTGTACCCTGTCAACCCTAAACAGTGTCTTTCAGTTAAATTTTTAGAACTGCTATATTTTGAAATACCACGTGTTTCGGGTGTGCTGCATCTAACGTAATCAATGGCTGACCATAGGTCTCTTATGATTGGAAATTGTAAAAACTCAGACAAAACCTCACTGGGAGGTGCTTCTAAAAATAAAAAGATACGGGACAGCGTTGACTCAGAGGGCTAATATGGAAAATCGAGGCTCCGGGTAATGGCCTCCCACCGCCCTCCCCCCAATTCAATGTTCTGTGGAAGCAAGTTCAGTCAGGAGTTGTGCTGTGTGGAAAATCTCACATTTCAGCCCAATATTAAATGGAGGGGAGGGTGTCAAAGTCCCAAATGAATTTGTTACTGATCGCAGTCTTCAGTCTTTGAATTTAGCTAAATGTCGTGACACAAACCCTTTAACATGCCTTGTGTTGTTCAAATTCATCAATCACCGAAAACAAATTCGTGTTTTTTCGCTTATTTATAACAAAGCTATAACAAAAAGACACCCACCGCAGCCTCCTTCTTCTATTTCATCACCAGCCCTTTCACAGCTCAGTATTTTGACGTCATCAATGGCAATGTCTCCTTGCCAATTCTTACCGACGATGCCTTCGAATATGTATAGCGTATTCTGTCGATTAAAAATATAAGCATTTATGCCCGAGAAATAAAGATCATTTTTCTCATACTTTTTTCCGAATGTGAAGAAATTCATCGTTTTTGGAACTCTTGTTTGGAAAACAAATTTCTAGTTTCTAAAAAAACTGTGGTGCTGCGTCGGTGGGAAAGTGAAACAAGAAAATTTGGTTTTATCAAGCGAGTTGATAAAGGTCAAATTACCACCGTGAAAGATTCGGAAAGCTAACGTTTCAAGCGTTAGCCCTTCGTCAGAGCGAATGGAAGAATTGTGGGTGTTGTTGGTTTTGATGAGGGCGTGGAGGAGCTTTGCCATTGATGGAAATATGGTAACATGAATTTGTGGATTCCATGAGGATACAGTGTACCTAGTTGAAAGATGAATTTTTGTTCGAGATTTTTGCGGGCTTTCTGTGTTCCCGTGGTGTAATGATAGGCAGCAAATTGTCATGTTGTGGTGGGAGTGATTAGGAAGATTAAAAGGGCGCGCAACTGGTTTTGACGTTGTGTCGTTTTTCTACATCTCTTAGGTGTTCGAGAAAGTGGTCCGCCAATCTTTTCCTTGTTTCGCCTATGTAGATGTTTTTTACATAGGGTGCAGGTTATGCAATAGATGACATTTGCTGAGATGCATGTAAAATGGTCAGTGATTTTGATCATGACGGATTGATTCGGTACTGAAATCTTAACCATGTTAGATATAAAAGGACACGTTTTGCATCGTGTGCGTGTACATTTGAGAGTTCCCGGTTGGTTGCCAGACTTAAATGCGCTCCTAACTAGAAAATTACCTATGTTTTTGTCGCGTTTGAATGAAATAAGTGGTGATATAGGAAATTTATGTTTAGTTTCGGGATCACTGTGGAGAATTTTGAGCGCATTTAAGTGTGGCAACCAACCGGGAACTTTGAAATGAACGCGCGCACGATGCAAAACGTGTCCTTTTATATCTAACATAGATAAGATCCCAGAACCGAATCGATACTTCAAAATCACTGACCATTTTACACGCATCTCTGCAAAAGTCATCTTTTGCATAACCTGCACACTATGTACGAACATCTACATAGGAGAAATAGGGAGAAGATTGGCGGACCGCTTTCTCGAACACCTACGAGATGTAGAAGAAAACGGCACAGTGCGTCAAAACCAGTTGCACACCATTTTAATCTTCCTTATCACTCCCACCGCAACATGACAATTTGCTGCCTATCATTACACCACGTGAACTCAGAAAGCAGCAAAATCTTGTGCAAAAATTCATCTTTCAACTAAGTACACTCTATTCTCATGGATCTCATCCCATATTCATGTTACCACATTTCCAACCATGGCAAAGCTCCTCTACACCCTCATAAAAACCAACAACACCCTCAATTCTTCCATTCGCTCTGACGAAGGGCTGACGCTGGTAATTCGACCTTTACCAAATCGTTTGATAAAACCAAATTTTCTTCTTTGGAAAAAATTTCAAACCAATGTAGATCAAAAAACATTATCTCTTCCGTTTTAAAGTTATTTTTTTTTTGCTGGAGTGTTAGTTTCCCTCAAAGTATGGCTATTTGTGTAGCACAAACAACAATTCAAGGAGGTACAAGCGACTTCAGTGACCATCGTTTTCGAAATACGCATAAGAAAGACGAACAAGTTTGGAACTCCGGCCAGACCAATACTCAGGGTCTTTAAATAACTGAAGAGAAAGTGCTGCCTTTGTAATGACATCTGCAAATGGTTAGACTCTACTCTTCTCGGATAAGGACGATAAACCGTAGGCCGGATCTCACAACCCTTCAATGTTCATAACCCTGTGGGACGTAAAAGAACCCACACACTATTCGCAAATAGCCTAAGGCATGGAATTCCCGGTGTTGTGGTCTGTCCTCTTTGGCATAGCTAGAGGGCCGTAAGTTATAGAAAATTGTAACATGTTAAGTTTGTCTCCCTCTCTTAATGAAGTTATCGTACCGTTTTTTTTTTTTTTTGAAATTAAACTTGCACCAATGCCGGCGTATCTTGGTCTACCTTTGTCAAACTTTTGCATTGGGGAGATCAAGTGCTTATAATCTTACAGCACGACATTGATGTTCCATATCGAAAAGAACTGGAGAAAATTATTTACCAGAGCATTATACCCCTGAGAGCTCTTAGAAACCAGCTCTCCTCGGAGAGAAAACTTGCAATCTGTCCCAAACAAATCAGTTAATTAACAGTTGGGCTACAGTTGATCACATAAATCGTCTACGCCTACGCATTAACTTACAGCATCCGTGGGCTTTTCAAGTTTCAGATCTGCCTTCATCCACTCTCTTCCCTGATTACCGCTTTTTTCAAATCGTACTATTCCATCTACCCAAACTTTGAGCTTCCCCACACTTTCACCAAGCATGTGGTATCTGAATGAAATGCATGTTTCTCCGGATATCAAACCAGGTTTGAATACCATCTGGGCATTATCGCCTTGCTTCCGAGGACTTGACGCCTCGATGTATGCATAATAGCCTACACGGGACAAAGTTAACAGGGAAAGGAATTGTTAGTGCGTTAACATTTTACTGTCTATTGCAAATGCTTGTATAGTTTTTTGTTGAGCGTGCGCTGTCGCTAATTATCCCCAATTTTTTTAGGTTTTAAAACAAGTCACTTCTCTGTCATTGGCAAATGATATCTGACGCTCCCTGCGCCATTTAGCTAATCACATAAAAGAAATGAGTTTTGGTATTAAAAATGGAATTTGAGACGCTTAAGGCCTGCTTCGAACGTCGCTATTCTGCCGTGTCGAACTTAACTGAATTTGACCTGCCAGTGGCTCGACAATAGAACGAGAGTGGTGTGAAAAGTCGAAATTCCTTTAGTCGCGCCAAATGCAAAATAATGAAAAAGACAAAACATAACTTTCATCCAGCCGGTCAGCTAGCAGGAGCATTTTCATAATTTATGGATTCAATTCGGCACGGTAGTAGCGCATGCTGTTCAGTTGAAACTATACAGCGTCAGTGCCGTGTAGCACGAAAAGACTGTCAAAATTCGATTGCCGTTTCGAACTAACTTCAAGTTGCCCCACTTACCAATTTTCAAACGTTGCGCTCTTCCCGTGCAAACGTCAATTTAATTCGACTCGGCAGTAGCGCGACATTTGAAACTGGCCTAACAATCGCCCTTTCCACTTGCCAGGAGGTACTGTAATCAATCCTACGGTTTTGTTAATTCAATACTTAGTAAAATTGACAGCGTATAAATCAGTCACTTTGATCTGTCCAACATACCATTTCCGCTGACATCGGCTATTGGTCCGGTGCCGGAAGATGGTGTAGTTCCTTTCCTCAATGTCCAATCAAAATCGTCATCTTTACTCTGGGAAACACGCCCGCAGAGTTCCTTGCCATCAAAATTACATTCAAGGCCTCAGGAAAGAAAAATGAAGAAAGTCTTTATGATAGCTATATTAAGACAGTGTCTAATCGGCGTGGGTGGGTGGGTCGTGGGTGGGTGAGTCGTGAGTCGTGGGTCGTGTGTCGTGAGTCGTGAGTCGTGGGTCCAAGATCCTCCATGTATACACGTCATGTATACATACTTTTAACCCTAACCCTAACTCTTAGAACAATTGCAAATTTGGAGCGAGCACCGAAGGAGCGAATACATATCTTATTTTTATCTTCAAACAAACACGACCCAGGACCCACCATCCACGACCCACCCACCCAAGCGATTTAGCCTCACCCCTATATTAACTGATAACAAATATTATTTTGATCTTTATCAGTAGAAGCCAGAGTTCTAACAACCAATAAACTTCTCGTTCACATATAACATATTGACACATAATTGTTCATACGGGTTATAAGTGTTTTAAACATGAAAATCGAGCTTTTATGTCAAAGGTAATGGATGTGGGTATTTAAAAAAAAACCAAGCAGAAATCATCTCTTAGTTTATCGATCAATAATTAAACGATGAAGTATTTTGACCGTTTTCATTGAATTTCTTAACTCAGTTTAAAGATGCCGGAGAAAATCTACCGGAATTTTGATTCATGTGACTAATTTTTGGTGCTCTTTACGGAAAAGAACAGCAATTATAATCGGATTATACCATCTGTGCACACGAGGTGATTGAAACCTGAGAACACGCCGAAAAGCACCACAACCTATGAGGAGACTCAACGAATAAGTTGACTGAAAAAGAGGTTTTAAAAAAAAACTTTATGGCTAGTCACCCTTTAACTCTGGATTGTGGTGTTGTGGATAGAAAGTAATAAATGATAATAAGCGCGGTCAACGCAGTTTAGGAAGAGAATCCTGCCAGCACTGCAATGGCTTTTTCAAAAATCACGATAAAGGTGAATTCGCGACCACCAACAAGACACCGTGCCAGTTGGTGCTTAATAAGAACCGGGCAAATGGCTCAGTCAACATTTGCTTCAACACCCGTTCGACTTTTTTGAACGATGCTGAACCATGTTGTCTGCTAGGGTGGACAACCGGCTTCAACGCACCATCAACATTTGATTCAACAAAGCTCGACGAGAGACATGGTATTCAGTCCCAGGCTGCAGCCGCGGTTGTTACTATGGATACGGACATATTTGGGTCATCAGTCAATCTCGACCCCAGAGCTCTTCTCTTGACTGAGGGAGAGAAGAGCTCTGGGGAACCCTGAAGCAAGGTGTCTTCTCATTGGTTTTCGTGAAGAACAATCAAAAGCGTCTCTGATTGGTGCATTCATGTTAGCACGAGGAGTGAGCAGGCGCCGTGAGATTGAAATCGCCAATTTTGGGCTACGAGAACCCTACGGCGCATGTCCTCCTACATAGAGTTTCCCAAAGCCTTGGGTCGATCCGAGGCTCTGGTGACGAGAATGGTCATCAGTGAGCGACCGATTAATGAGCACGCGCATACCCAACAATAGCGACCTTCAGATTGGAGTACGATCTGAGCACGCACATTTTGAAAAATTTCGTTCTTTAAACGTAATGCGCAGTACAGAAAACTCGTACTCTTAAAGTCATTTTCTTACTTCCATCTAATGTTGACCGGAGATGGGCCAAAAGGCTTCAACTTGGATTGAACATGTTTCAATATGTTTGAGAGGGGGGCCAAGAAAGAGTTTTCAACATGCCTTGTCCCGGACTTTAGGGCGGCATTTGAACGCTGCATCCAGTGTTCATTCAACCTAATCACCCCCAGCTCTCCTCGTCAACAAAGGCAAAGTTTTTTCAAACATCCGTCGCCTTTTAGAGCATAATTACACGGCCATTATTTTCCGAGGAATTGGCTTGGTCGAAAGTACTAGTAAATACCTAAAGACTTACCAGCTACTAAAGCCAAGCTCACAAGAAGAAGAAGAACAGACAAGATCATAGTGCTTGACAATATGTGATTCCTGACAGTAAGCTACGCCGATTATATATCATAGTTTCTGTCAATTCGTGGGTACATCTAATCACAACCAGCCGGATGACAAGTGACTAAACTTTCTTCTCATGGTTAAATGGAACGCACAATTCGTGGGTACATCTAATCACAACCAGCCGGATGACAAGTGACTAAACTTTCTTCTCATGGTTAAATGGAACGCACAATAGTTTTGCAGAAACAGCTTTTCAGCTGTTATTGTACACCGAGTTTGTTACAAAACCAGTACAAAAGATATGTGGAGAAAACGTTTGAGGATACTTGAGAAACGATAAAAATTCATTGATTTTTGAACTATAGAAAAATAGAAAGCGGCTCCAGCGCTTAGACAACAAACAATCAAAATTCAACTTGAACTAGACAGTAATTTATTTTTTTCGCCAAAATCGGACTTCGTTCATTGTATTCTGATTACCTCGTTGCACATATATTTGCATAAGGAAATAAACAGCATCAAAGGTAAAGTACTCCTCGTACTCCTTGGATTTTTAACCCCACTTTCCATGCAATTAGTGCTAAAGATGTTTCAGTCAAACAACTTTAAGCTGTTGCAGATAAAGTCTTTTAAATGATGTAAGTAGGACTGATCATGAAGTATAAACAATCGAGGATACAAATTTAGGCATGCTTTCTTAATTGTAGAAAAATACGGGCCGGCAGGACCAAAATATTCTTATAGTTCCGTTCTGAATTCGTGATCATCAGCAACAACTGAAGCTATATCGAAAAAAAATCAGTTGAAAAAATAAAACTTTTGAAAGGCAAGTTACCCTGCCTAATAAGGTGGGAAAACGTTTTTCATTTCTGCCACCAAATTATGGCAGGAAAACATTACCAGCAAAAATCAGGTCTTAAAATCTAATCTCCAAGTACGGGTTGATCGAAGCACGGTTAGCCCTAACCAGGCTTCGGGTAACCGGCCCCAGGTCAGTTTTCGAAAGAAACATATTAAGTTAAACAGATCCTACATATAAGAATCGACTATTTTTTTTATTGTCATAATTCTTCAAGGTTTCATCTTTTATTGTTCATATGAATTCGTTTTATCTTGACTGATATTTTGGTTCTTAATGATTATATATTCTTATGAATTCTATGAAATGATGGGTTTTTTGTTCATTCAATTATTTGCTCGTGTTATTTTATGTTTGTTAATTTATTTATGTATGCTTATAGGGAGGTCCTCAAGTTTACCATTATGTGACTGAAATGTGTTAAACCTCATTAAATTAAATTATTATTTATTTATATTAAACGGTTATTTAGGCGAATTAAAAGTTGGAGGAAAATGATATTATTCTTTTTATCTTTGTAAATATAAGCATTTTTAAAACCTTAACTTTTCCAGCTACACTCTACTTCTTGTATAAGAACGTCTAATTTTTGCGCTGAAGCTGAACGTTCTTCACATGTTCTTAAAGTTTTGTGGCACTATACTACCACCGACTACGAACCGAGTTGTTCTTCAATGTATCATGCAATAAGAAAACCACATTGTTCATATGTTCAAAAAAAACGTCCCCAAGTATTTGAGTTAATTGTCTTGTTCGCCAACAATTTTTAAATTTCTTTCAAAAAACTTTTAGGCAAAATAAAGGCGTGGTTCTTAACTGACTCTGTATGTTCTTAGTAAGTTCTTAAAATCTTGGTTCACCTCAGCATTGAAGATTCCTATAAACAAAGGGGTTATTTAAGAAAAGGAGTGTTACAGAGAGTTAGAGAAACGAGACGTCACAAAACAATAATAAGGAAAAAGAATGGTAATCTGCGTAACAACAACTTTGAGGTGTTAGTGACAAGAACGTGAGCGTACAAATGCGAATCTTTCATTCTATATTTTTACTCTGGAACCACTCGTATAAATTCAATTTTGGGATAATTCGCCTACATTGTACGAAGTGAACGAGGTGACATCACCGCGAAAGAGTTAGGATTGCACAAAGTTACACTTTGAAGTGACGTTTTCGTCGACGTCGCTGTAGTAGATCTCAAAGTTCCTATATGTTTATAATACTTCGTGAACTTCGTCCTTCTTTAATAGAATGTACTTTGCGCTTTCGGCGGCAACTTTAGTTCTGTTGACTTCTTGCAATTGAGCATTAAAAGTGACTAAATAATTAAAAACAAACTAATATTATATGCGAGTAAGATTTCAAAGGATTGATATTGAACACCAACAAATTTAATGGTTCGAAAATTACATAGCTGTTGTAAATATTGTTAATAGAGAGATTTTGCACGAATCAAAGCAAACGTGAGTTAGGCCGAAATTTTTACGTTTTGGCAAAGGTCAGCCTGAGAGGAAATTTTCGGAACTTAGATGATGCATTGCTTGTTAGCTACAGATATCACTGATGCAACTCAGTTCTCAAAGGAGAGAAAAGAGCTCAACTAACAGAATTTTCGTGCTTTTAGGACAAGCAGTAACTTTCATTGGCACATATGCATGAAAGTAGCTGATTCGCAGATTATGCAGCAATCCGTAAAAAAAAAATATAGCGAAATGGCTGCTACTCTTTCAATTGATTCATGCGGTTCGCGGTTAAGCGATCTGAGACATCATAGATAATAGAAAAAAGGGAAAAAGCAACACTATTTTTTTTTATTCAATGACAAAAAGATGGTCCTTCGGTAAACCTGTGTATACATTGCAGTGTTTTAGAGTTACCAACTCATTGTAAATGACAAGGAAATATTTGGATAAGATAATCATGCAATAAATTTCCCCTGCCCAAAAAATCATTGTGCAAGCTGAAAAGTCCCTTCAGTCCACAATCACTTTTTAAGTAGTTCGTCACAAGAAACAAACTCGAGAGAAACTAGACGCGTAATCTCCTTTCGCGCGGTTATTTTTTGTGTGATTGTTTTATTTTCGCTCCGAGCGTGCTTTAAGAACTCTATGGCGACGGCAACGAGAACTGCGCTAAAGGACAAAAAAGAAATTGCTCGTAGCGTGCCTGAGGCAGCATAGCTGGCGGGATTCACGTGGGCCTGTGAGCAATGCGAAAGCAAAGCTGGAGTAATTTACACTAGGAGCCGTTACCACTCCTATTCAACTTAAGTGCGAGTCCACCTATGGTATGTATTGGCAAGGGACATTTAACCTCGTCTCCAGGGTCTTCTCGGTTTTCAACATAGTCAGTTTTGATCGGAAAAAAACGCCGAGAGGGCCCTGGGAACGAGGTTGACTTAATACTGACTTGGCCAGTAGATATCTGATCTTTTTTCCTGACAAAGTCTGACGTGATTTCCCTTCCAATTGACAGTAGCCAATTACCCTGTCTTCTCTATATAGAACTCAACTTCATCTCCTAGACGTACCGTGTATCGGTCTTGCGGTGTTGAAGCGGAGATCAACGAAAAAGCCAGAACGGGAAGGAAAAATAACTGTCATCATGATCATGCGCGCATCGACAATTTGGCTCACAAAGTGCGTACCAAATATCTAAACCTAAATTGGTATGGTGATTGATCGGTGTGGAGGGTTCGGAGAGAAAACTGAAAATATATCGTCGGTGCTCATAACTGCCAACCTATAGGCGAAAACTAACTGCCGGACAATCATGATACAATAAGTTCAACGGGCATACAACATCTGCACCCCTGCACGCCCGTTAATTTTACATTTTGGTCCGTTTATTTTCCGTTCTCAGCTCTTTCTAACAATAGGGAGTTAAAGAAACGACGACAGCTAAGGCAACGATAACACCACAAAACAATAATATCATTGGTTAATTAAAAGGGGAAAAAGAATCATGCTGCACGTGCCGTTCACATTTTATGTGCTGTACTCTGGATAATAACAACGTGAAATCATCAAATTTGAGGTTTTAGGGACAACGTGAGCGTACAAATGCGAATCTTTCATTCTATATTTTTACTCTGAAAGCGCACGTATAAATTCGATTTTAGATAATTCGTGTACATTGTACGAAGTGAACGAGACGAAATAACCGCGAAAGACTAAAGAATTGTGCAAAGTTACATTTTGAAGTGACGTTTTCGTCGCCGTTACACTGTACAATTTTCGTGCAACCTGTTTCGCGACGCCATTGCGAAACAAGTTGTACGTATCATTGCGCAATGTCATATTCCTTGCAAAGGCTAAAAACGTTGCAAGATCAGTTGCAGAAACCGTTGCGGAAAGTAGAATTGAGTTCTACTCAATTTCCGCAACGGTTGCAACGAATCTTTTAAGCATTGCGCAGTGTAACATCTGTCCTTAATCTCACGTGATCATGGAAACGAGACAAGTTGCACGAAAGCACAGTGTAACAGCGCCTGAAATTGATGGGACTCATTCCTGCGCAGATCGAGACTTCTGGTTTAAGAACTTATGATGACGATGATTATTTAACAATTAGACCCGTAGCAAGGGCTACGGGTCAATAGCCCGTGAGGCGAAGCCGAATGGGCTATTTAACCGTGGCCCTTGAGGGCGAAGGGACTAATTGTTTTAGTATCACCCAACTAGCGAGTCGGACAGAACAGGCAATAACAAAGTTAGCAAATGCAAGTTGAAGAAATATTTATTTGGGAATAAATCGAAAGAAAGCGTCACGCTTTTCGCTACTCGAGGACTATTACAAATAGTCCTCTAGTACCGTAGCCAATCAAAATGCAGGATTTGCATCAGTCCAGTAGTTGGGTGATACTAATTATATTTAGTCGTCTTGGTTGTCTCACTTTAGAATGGGAGCTTATAATATAGATGACACCGCACAAGAAGTAGAAGCTAGTCGAAAAGATCGTAATGCATGAGAGCTACTACAAGCCTATTGAATTCGAGCTGCTACGGCTGAAAACGGATGCGACAATGGGTGAAGGACAAGGGACTGTTTGCCTGCCAGACACAATTCACCCTCTAATGGACGGGAAACGATGCCATATCACAGGCTGGGGACCTTTGTAAGTGGTACCTTGAGGGAGCTACAAGCTGGGGTCACGGCTGCGCTGCCAAGGGAAAATATGGCGTCTATGCCAAGTTCCGCTACCTGATGGACTGGATTCACCATCATATCGAAAAGTATTAATTGACAAATACCGTAAAATTCCGAAAATAAGCCCCGGGGCTTATATTTTTCAAAGGCCCTTTTCGAGGGGCTTAATTTTGGAAGGGCTAATCTTATATTCGGAGGGGCTTATCTACGGAGGGAAATTTGCGTTTCCAAATCGATTGGGCTAGCCTTAATAGTTGGAAGTAAATTTACTGTTTTTGCTTTGTTTTACTTTGTATTTGAGGGCAATTTTACGAAGTACAAGCTCCGGGGGGCTTATATTTGGAGGAGCGATTTAACGGAGGGTTTTTTGCGTTGCCGCTTTGGTGGGGCATATATTTGGAGGGGCTTATACACGGAGGGGCGAATTTTCGGAATTTTACGGTATTTTACGAAGCAGTAAAGCACAGGAAGTCTGAAAACTTCTGAAAACGTCTGGGGTAGAATAACATTAGGTAGTTTAGGTGTTCTGCTATAATTCTTAAGATCAACACTGGCAAGAATAAAAGCTTTTAGTGAACAAAAACCAAGCAACGTTGTTCTTTTGTCTCACTATTTCCCCTTTTTACCAGTTCCGGCTCAGTTCTTTTAAAACAGCACTTTTACGAAAAGTTTTTTGTTGTTATAAGGAAACTATTTGCTCGTTCCACTTATGAGATTTCAAATATTCTTTGGACATTTAAAAGGCAATGATGACTTCAGGGAAAAAACAATTAGTTTCAAACAGTGAGTTTTTGCAGACGGCATTCACATCTCTTCTCCAACGGACATCTATCATTTCAATTTCTGCGATTTTACCCTTTTTAAGGTGTACAGAGATGAGCTCCTCGCTCTTCCTGGGAAACCGTAGCTAAGTGGAGAACTGCTCCGTACCATTCACAAGTGCAGAAAATGCAAGCGGCAAACTCGCCAATTTTCTGGGACGTACAATGGTCCCTATAGAAAACCCTCGGCCCTCCAAATTTTGCATAAGCATTGTTTCCAGTTTCTCTCGGGACTTAACAATGGTCCCAAGAGAAAACAAAAACAATGCTTTTGCAAAATATGGAGGGACATACAAAGAGCATTATGGTATTTTCGAAAGTGGCCTATAAAGCCCTGCCTATAATAGCTTCATTGAACGACGAGAGATCTATAGAAAATTGTTAACGTATTTATTACTTTTATCCTTAACATTGCTTTAACACAAAGATGTGATATAACTTACCAAAGCGTTATAATAAATAACCCTAAATTACTTCGAATTTCTTTGAATATCGCACTAGTCAATAATTAACAGAACTTCTCTAAACAAATTACATTCTTAATTTAATGTTACAAAATCGAAACTTTATACAAACCTTTTAAGCTTCATTTGAAGTAAACTATTACAATTGGAACTTGAAGGATTTAAAAGATCAACTAAGCCTTCAAATAAATACCTGGTTAGATTCAAGAGCTAGCACAAACATAGTTTGTCTTGTCTTATGTGAGATCTCCTACCATCTTGTGTCTCAAGAAACATGACAAAACGCAACTTTTAATTGATTTGGGATAAAACTAACTTAGCTAAAGATACGAGTCTCTGCGATTGTCCCGGAAAAGGGTTTTAAACGTTTGTGTTTCTCTCGTTTGGATCACTTAGCAATTTCTCTTCTTCTGTTTGAGGAATACAACACGACTGTGATGGGTTTTCTGACAGACAAAGTCGCGCAGATCCATTGGCGAAGTAGTGTTCTTCCTTTCTGTTCTTCGGCCTATAATTTCTCACGTGATGTTCCATTTGATAGGCTGCAAATGGATACAAGAAAGCAACTGCGAAGAAATCTTCCGCCATGTTCCCGTTGATTCCGTACTTCTCGCGAATCGAAAGACGAATCCCTGATGCATATGCGACGAAGCCGAGCAGGACACACCATCCAACGTAGCCAACGCCAGAGACAAAGAACCCCCAGACAAGAAGCCCGATCCACCCGTAGAAGGGTATCGCCAGTATCAGCATATGAGTCCACTTCCTTCCGTTTGGCTTCTCCGTCTCTCCAGCTGCTACGCCCATACAATATCAAGGTGTAATTACGCTGAGGAGAACCTTCTGCACGCTTTGTATTGTTGGCGTGCTGAGCACATCCAGAAGGCCAGTGGTGAACTGAGGTCCGTTCACATCAAGATCTCCGGCTTCTATTTTCACGGCCCTCCAAACAGCCACACACATAAAGCACAGCATGATGGTATAGGGAACACCTGATGCTATCGAAACTGTCCGCAAGGCGGTCAGTGCTTCGTCACCTCCAACGTACAAAAGGGCTGTGGCCGTAGCTCCTTCTGTGAGAGCCCAGAAGATACGCTGCAGAACAGGAGGCTTGGGGTCACCATTGGCTGAGAGGCAGTCTATCACAAGGGAACCGCTGTCGGAACTGGTAACGAAGTAAAGAACAATGCCAACCAGGGAGAGGACGGAAAGGAAGGTGCCGAGCGCGCCGTATTGCTCCATCACGTCAAACCACATGTCGTTTTTGCCGCGGCAAGACAATCGGTACAAGCCATCGAGAGACTCTGTCGCATCCTTTCCGCCAATAACTGAAGAGCAAGTTATGTTTTTGATCGCAGCGTTTCGTTCCATCTTTAAGCCCGCTGCGCCGAAGACACTGAACCAAAGGATTGAGAAGGCGACTGGGGCGGTGAGGGTTGCGTTGATAAACTGTCTAATGGTCCGTCCTCTTGAGATCTTGGCGATAAACATTCCCACGAAAGGAGACCAGGCAATCCACCAGCCCCAGTAAAAGATGGTCCAATCGTTCATCCATTCCTGGTTCTCCTTGTTATCTGGCGCGTTTCCCATCTGTGCAAAAGCATCGGTATGGAAGCCAAGCTGTATGATGGTTTGCATATAATAACCAGTGCTCTGAACGATCAAGTTGAGCGTGTGTCGAGGATCGTCAAGGAAGAATACCAGCATCATGATGAAGACTCCGAGAGCAAAACAGATCTCACTTAAACGTCGGATTCCCACCTTCATACCGCTTATCACGGAGGCGGTGGCACAGGCTGTAACGCACCAGATGATAATAATCTGTTTCAGGGTACTGAATTCTATGGCGTCCTTCAGACGATGAACTCCAGCGTTTAACTGCATCACTCCAAGACCCAAGCTAGTGCAGACGCCAAACATGGTACAGACAACGGAGACGATATCGATCACGTCTCCCATCCATCCGTAAATCTTGTCACCGATCAATGGATGCATGCATGAGCGCATGGTCATGGGGAGACCCTGCCTGTAGCCAACGAAAGCGAGGAGAAGACCCACCACAACGTACACAATCCATCCGTGAATACCCCAATGGAACAAGGTAAGATTGATGGAGTCCTGGGCACGTTGATTATCCGTGTACCTGTAAATCCAACCACATGTTTAAAAGCTATCTTTTCATTGAAGACGGGAAGTGCATGCTATATCTTAATTCCCAATGAGGAAAAAGATTTATACCACCTTTTCCCTCACCCTACACCAACAACACACCCATCCCTCTATCCGATAAGCTGGGAAACTAATACCAAGGAAACCTGATCAGACAAGTAAAAGGGCGTGAACTGCAGTTACCTGATGCCTTTGATGGAAAATAAAATTGGTGACTTAAGTCTGCACTTAAATTTGAACTCCGCTCTTTGGAAAAATCGATATTCAATAGACCGCATTCATAAATGGCGGTCAAGAAATTATTCTTTTGTCTTTGTGCTAATCATCCTAACTAGCCTCACTTTGGAACAAAAATTCTTTTGAATTTTGCTCGTGTTTACGAGGCTAGTTAGGATGATTAGCATAAAGACAAAAGAATAATTACTTAGCCGCCATTTATGAATACGGTCTATTGCGTTTCATTTGATTGTTTGTGGCAGCAGTTAGCCATGAACACGACATTCTGAAGTACTGATCTTTACCACATTCAGAGAGACCAAATTTCCATCGCCTTTAAATTTACTTATGAGTAGGCAGATGGCTTTGAAGGCAACAAAATAAGTAATTACAAATGACTGGCAGCCAAAGAACCATTTTTCATGCATTAAGCATGTACGATTTCCGTGATGATCCCTAGACCAGAATGTTAATCAATGCAATTGATCACCGGAGCATACCTTCCAAAAAATCGGTTTCCATAGTGACCAGGCTCGTAATGCCATACAGGTTCAGCTACAACAAAAGAAGACGGTGGTAAATATTCAAGACATCAACTGATTATAAAACTCTGTAATGTGTGTAGTGCATATTCCACTACAACCTGGTATGAAGGATCTGTGGTCCATATTCAATACAAACTCCAAAACCCGAATCGTATTGAACTTGTTTCTGTTCACCTGTCAGCAAATCAGAGATGGCCCCACTAGAGCCTCTCTGATCATAGGAACCACTAATTTGGTAATAAAATCTGCCAATAGTAATAATTTCAATTCCCAAGGGACTTTTTTCATTCAAAATGGCAGCCAGAATGTCACGTGAAAGCTGTCAAGGATAAGACCGTATTCATAAATGGCGGTCAAGAAATTATTCTTTTGTCTTTGTGCTAATCATCCTAACTAGCCTCACTTTGGAACAAAAATTCTTTTGAATTTTGTTCGTGTTTACGAGGCCAGTTAGGATGATTAGCATAAAGACAAAAGAATAATTACTTAGCCGCCATTTAAGAATACGGTCTATACCTTCGCGTGAAGGAACGTGCTGGATCGTTGGATCAATATAAAGCGAGCGCCGATTATTTATGGCAGTTGCAATACTGTACGCTAAACACTAAAACGTACTCAAAAAAATATAAAAGTGCAAGGGAATATTGATCTGTCTAAGATACACGTTTGAGCTTACTTAAATCAGAACGAAAAGAATTTTTACGAGAGAATATTGCATTATTTTTTAGTATCCTGTAAGATGCTTTTAAAACTAAGGTTACGGGAAAAAGAATGTTTTGAGAAGAGGACAATAGCATCAAGAAGGCACAAAAAGAATGTGCAAGTGAGCCGACAACGATTGATTGTATTGTTACGGAGGAGGAAATAAAGTCATTTGAAGACGTTTTGGGGAAGTGTTCACAATCAAAATTAAAAAATTCTTCTTGGACTTTTAGCTAGAGCACTGCTTCAATGATGTATAAACCAAAGAAAACGTTTTCAGACACAACATCATCCACGGCAACATTCCAAACCAAAACAATTCCAAATATCGCAAGACTCGAAAAAATGTGGCAATTAATTATATTCCATTCTAATTTCTTTCACTATGCTTCATGATTTGTAAAGAAAATTAATATCGCTGAACCTTTTCGTTCGATACAATGAATGAGTAAGCGGGGAAGTCTTAACTTATTTAATAAACCATCGTGAGCCATATGCTTGTTTACATCATGTCAGTCACGTCCGAGTGAATCGAGGTTTCATAGAATAGGAGACTCGTCGACATGTGATTAATATACACAGGCTTCACAATCTACGAAATGTCCTTATGGCAATATTAAAATAAGGGCTTATATCTGCTTGGGGATTAAAATGACTGTGATTCGTTCATTCAGCTTTTTGAAACAGCGAACTTTGCCCTTCCGTTCCCCGAAATGATAGATGTGTTGGGAAATTACTGATCCAGACCGAAATTTAAAATTCCTTTCGTTTTCGATGCCTGCCATGAATTCAGTATTTGGGAACGGGGAAAAGCCTGAAAAGCGTCTTAAAACTTCGACATGTTTACTGTTTCAACAAGCGAAAAGGCGGGCGAAAAGGTCGGAAAAGTTTCCTCGATCGGAAATGTTGTTTTCCTTTTAACGCCAAAGTGCGTAACCTTTCTACGATCAATCTGTTCTGATTTTCCAGATGTCGGCCGCCTTCCTGAAATCATCTTGGAGAAGGAAATTTACTTATCCCCAGATCAATAAAATAATCTGGCTTTCTTTGCACGTGGTTCGTAGTGAGTAAAATCACTGAAACGGAAAATATTTGCATAAAAAAGCCCGCGCTTTTTCCTTTGACGTCCGCTAGTCATTACAATATAAATAACTGGTCATGTGATTGGCTGAGGGCAAGCAGGCGTGACATCGTGATAATTTCGCTTGTGGCAAGTTGAGAGTTTTTTACGCCGGGAAAGTACTTTTACTGCGAGTTGTCTCACTGAGCATGCCTCGGCGGAAGAGTAAATTTTTTTTTAAAAAGGTGAAAATTTCTTAAATCTTCTATCGTGATTTCTTCGTACCTTTTTCTCTTGTCAATCTTTATTTATTTTGTGTAAGAATTTATCTACACGTGGCGAATGAAGTCATGAGTCCAGACAGTTTTGTACTTTGCTCCCTATGCAGTGGCCAATTTTACAGATTTTCTGTTCTGCGAATTCGAAAATATGGAAGACAAATTCAATTCCATCGTGTAAAATTACGTTTCATGGGTTTAAACATACCGACTCCGAAGTAGAACAAGCCGATCCCTATGCCAGCGGCAAACAGCATTGTGAAGTAAGACGCGTCGTTGAATTCAGGTTTTTCATCCGGTTTGCCCAGTTTCATCTTGCCGTATTTGGAAAAGTACAGAGCGATTATAAACACGGCCCAGGCATCTTGCGTGCCAATGTACATCCATGTGAAGGATTCTGTGATCCACTTTTTCCACTCTCCCATGTGTTTATTCGCCACGTCAGGCTCAATCATACACCAGGCGACAAAGCCCCAGATAATCAATGCAGACACGACAGAAACGACTGGATTCAAGCGAATGTTTATTCCTACACTCGAGCGGCCCATCTTGCACCATTTCCAGCTCACTCTGAACCAACGACATCTGTTCAAAGCATCTTCTTGGTCACTTCGTTCGCTACTAGAATCCATCGTAACCTTTATGGGTTATGGCAACGGCTCTTTCAATTTCGATTGTTCCGGCGGTGTCTTGTAGTCGACTACGAGACCACGGCTTTTTTAGCGCGCTTTTATCACCCCTAATTTATATTAATGTATTCAAAATAGCGGTGACAGGTGGCAACGCGCGCTCGCAGGTGACACCCACGGAAATTGGTCGAGGCGCATGGGTGTATTGTCTCAAAGTTTCTTAGCGTAATTTCACTCTTTACCGGTAAACAACTCAAAGACAACTGCAGGCACATTGTTAACTGACGAATTTGGAAATCGAAAATACTTTGCCTTTGATGAAGAAATAAAAAGCAAAGATCTCGATGCACGTGTCGAATACTGTGATCGCTAATTTAACATAAAACTTTTCGACAATGAAGAAACTTGACACTCCGACACCGCTTTCCATATCATCTAGTTGAAGATATGGTTTGCCCTAATTTTTCTGTGGTTTTACTCGTCCAGATTGTGGTTTGGCGAGGGTTTTCGGGAACACAGTTTCTTCTCCCCAGACGTAATGTGGCAGCGAAGCGACAACAACAAATCGAAGGAAAACCAGCTTTTCTCCGGTTTGTTGTCGCCGCTTCGCGGCTACATTTTGTTCGAGCTGATCATGGCAATCAAGAAAAACCTCTGGGATCGGGATTGAATATGGAGAAGGCTCAAGAAACATAGACCACCGGAGCAGACTTCGACAAAGATCTGCCGGAATTCGGCAATTTTTTTGTTGTTTGAATATATATATTTTAATTATTATTTCAGCGTATTTACCATCACGAGGCCGAGGCATCTATTTTTATATCAAATTGTTGAAATAGCAGTTGAAATAAGTAAGAGCTAAAACTGAAACAAAAAGAGCTTGCTCGCAGGCTACTTCATCGCCCGAGCTAAGACAATGATCAATATAGTAATTCTTATTCAGTGAATATTGGATACAATCTGTTTTGCACGGGTTGTAGGAAAACACCGTTTGATCACATCACACAAAAGAAACGTTTAAAATGCTAATTATGCGAAGAGAAACATGCATAATTATTATTATTAGCTCTAGGGGCAGAAAGGTATATTGAATGAGCAAAAAAGTGGTCTTCACTAAAACAGACCAATACAAGGATATTATTGAAATAAATATTGATAAACGAAAAAGCTCAGCTTATGCAAATTGCAAAGTGACTAACTATGGTCAACTATGAGAGCTATTTCTCTTTCTTTGTGGACTTTCATCAGTTCATCATTTCGATCCGGAAATAGCACCCATGTTGAGACTCGCTTTTCGCCGAATATGGTCTGGCTGTTTGTTTTGTGAAATTAAGGTTTGGAAAGTCAAAGCTCCAATTACTATTAAGGGAAGTGAAACCCTTTATTCGTTCAGTTTCAACTTCCTTAAAATTATTCTTCCTATTTATGCTGTTTAGTTCAGAATCTTTGAGACTATTAAATAAAAGAGATTTTCCCGCTGGGTGCATCGGACTGGAGAGAGTGAACTATTAGTTTCATTTTCATCATTGGGAATGCTTGAATTCGTGTTATATATTAAGATGTCGAAAGAAATTTCCTTCATATAACTGTTGTCTTTCGCTTTTTGGTGTTGCAGTTGACAAAATTTCCTCGCGCGATCGCGCTATCGTTGCCTCGATCACCATGCTTACGGGTGTGATGATCATTAACTTCGTATAATGTCACGCAACATAGCAAAAACACGCTGATGGCAGTGATGCGAAGGAGTCCTAAAATGCATCTAAAAGTCACTTACATACCTTACACACACAACCTACGTTTCTTACGCCTTATTTAAGTTGAAATAATGTTGCAAATACGCTTTTATGTAGCTGCATAAAGGCCCGCCCACTGTCCGTGCTCCTTGGTAAAACAGATTACTGAAAATGATAGTGTTCATGATGTCATCCCGATGTCATATATATTTTTAAACGAACATTTTTCACAGCTTAATTGTATTCGATAGACCACTTTCGATATAACTAACTTTCTGTGACATGCCATATGTTCCCAAGTAATCCAACAGAACGTGAACCCTGCTACGGCCAGAGGAAAAGAACAAAATCTTTGTTGAAATATGAGTGCTGGCACGACCAACACTTGAAAATCGGATCCTTGAATCGGCAACATGAAACATTGAACTCGGTTTCGAGGGTCTGTTGAATTTAATACAGATATCCGCATGCCACCTTTTATCTTGGGCGACGTTTCTCGCCTCGCCTTTGAATTAAGCTGCCTCTTGCAGCCCATTTTTGACTCTTACAGCCATATTAAAGTCATGCTCGTTTTGCACCTTGTTTATAAATCATGATAAGGATCCAGTAGAATTGTGTCTTGCTTGGAACACCTCTATTCCCAGGTCAATTTCAGCCTACTTCGCTAAATCTATTTATCTGCCATTAATTATGAGCATTCATGCAAATCGGTTAGCAGTAAAATATACGGTATATAAAAATGATTAGAAAGTAGTTTGCAAACGCTGTCATGCGAGGGGCATTATAACCGCCTCATTAGGGAAAACGTTCCACTCTCTGATCGCGTTCTGAGAAAATATGAATATTTATAGTAACGGCAGTCAGTATTAGCAAATGGCACCTCATAAGCTGTCTTGTTACAGTGCGACGCGCCTTACCGTGGCCACCCAACAAACTTTCACATTTGACAACTACGTGTAAGTAAGTCAACTCAAACAACCTATTCAACGGTGTTCAACTTACAACCGTGCGAACTTTGCAAGGAAGGGTGACTGTCAATCAAATTCGCACACCCTGATTGGCGTATAAGTTTTAAAAACCACGGTAAGGCGCGTCGCACTGTAACATGACAGCTCACTTTAGATACTTCTGCGACTCTTCATTTTGTAGAATCTCGTTGCCACAGCATATGCCACACGCCAGCTGGGGGGAAAAACTAGGCAATTTAGAGGATCCACTCTTTCAGAGTGTTTGCGACAGGTTCTTATAAAACGTCAATTTGGGTTGTGGATATTATGCAAATCAGGATTCTCGCTGTAATTTTGGCAAAAGGCGAATCATATAGTTCATCAAAATGATTGTCAAACCAACCTGTCTCAAGCTCCCACTGTTATCAAAATCCATGCCTCATTGCTATGGCAACGACAATGCGACAAACAATAATATCATTGGTTTAAACTGAGTGGAAAATAATCATGTTGCACGTGCGGCACGCACCCATGTGGCACATATTTTTTGCGGTACTCTAACAACAACGTAAAATCACCAAATTAGAGGTTTCGTTACAAATGTGAACTTTTCATTCATTCTATTTTTTTTTCCCCGAAACCGCTTGTAGCAATTCACTTTAGTAGTACACTTCGTTCACATTGTTCAACGTGGATAGGGTGGAATAATTGCGAAAGACTTTTTATAGAACAAAGTTACATTTCGTCTAAATCGCAGTCGGAGATCTTAGGTCCCTATCGTTACCGGATATCCCCGAAACTTTCTCCCCAGCCCAACTGAGAGGTTAGCGTTATGAGCTGTCATCTTGCAAGGAGACGCATTTTTGCTGTTCTCGGCTAAGCTGTGTTCTAGTCACAACTGACAAAGGAATATTTTTACAGAAGACGATGTTCGCGCTGCACAATTGACAACGATGATAAACGACGCTAAATATTTATTTCTCCTTTTGCTTTGCATCGGAAGTTGCAATGTAGTTGAAGGACAGGACAAACATTCTTCAGAAGGAGGCAGCGACTTTGGGTTGCTTAGCATGCTTATATTAGTTCTGTTTTGTATGTGTGGGACTTTCTTTTGCCTTTACTTCACTTGTTGCCACGAATACATGTGCGAGACTAATGGCAATGCACGATGCGGTTTTCATCGACCAAGAGAAGAAGACCTGAAGTCAAACTGCTATGAAGATGGCAATACGTATGATCACCAAGAAACAAGAAGAAGTCAGAGATCTTGACCTTTGTTAACTGGTTTATTCAACCCTAAGCGAAAAGAAAAGAAAAAAACATTGGAGGCAACAGATGGCCTGTAGCTATTCGATTTTCGCGTACATGTCAAAGCCTGCAGAGTTTTTGCCCGGGAGTTTTTGCAAGCAGATAAAAAGTATCACAGACAACTTACGACACCTTAATTAACGTGTGCCAACCCGGCAACATTTCAGTAGTTTCGCAATGACCCGGCGCTGTGCGCTGTCAGGGCAGCGAAACTATAACTTGTTTCAACGCGAAAGATTTACTGTTGAAAACAAACATGGTTACCTGCATTTATGAACAAATGAAAGTTATATAATTTACAACTATTGGGTCGATCAAGAAAGAGATTTTAAAACCAAGTAAATTGCTCATGCAAAAAAAATAGTGTAAGGCTTTTCCTGGTGAAGGGGCTTTTCAATGGCTATTTCTCCCTCCGTTTTAGGAAGTGTTATGGCTTGTTTGCGGCTTTATTCACTTCATCGCACACATTTCAGACTTATTTATCTACGCTATAAATTTACACTAGAACGTTCTACGCAATACGTTAACTCTAGAATTAAATCAAAGGACGTTCGAGATCATGAAAAGTTTGATGAGTCTGGGAAGTCTACAAGCGAGTTTTGGTCTTTGGCTTAATCTGCTCCCTTATACAGACCTCCATCCATTACTTATTATCCGCTGATCAGCTGCCACGAATGAATGTATTCGTAGGTTGGGTGCCATTATGCAAAGCTTATTTACAAAATAATTGAGCGCACTAATCAGAAAAAATAAGCCGCAAAGTATTATTTCAATTTTGTCCCATCATTTCGAAACCGTGGAAATAATTGAAAATAAATTTATTCAAGCTGTTACCTTGAGTCAGGGAATGACACTCACAAGAGCACAATGAAATTTAAGGGGATGGCGCAGTGGTGAGAGCACTCGCCTCCCCGGCACCAATGTGGCTCGGGTTCGATTCCCAGACTTAATTGGCTTCACGTGTTAGCTGAGTTCATCGATTCTCTACTCAGCTTCGAGAGGCTTTTCTCCGGGTACTCCGCGGTTTTTCTCCTACAATTTTGAGGCTCGGGGCAAATGGTTTGATTTTGTTGAACAGCGATGTTGATTTCAACCGTTTTCTCTCCACCCCCCCTTTTCAACCGTGTTGAAACACGTTGAATCAAATTAAACAAAGTTGAATAGATGTTGGATGAGTTTAAAAGCGATTAAAGTGTTTTGCTTCAACGACCATTCAACGTAAATTTTCTTGTTATCGCGAATGATCGCGAATCCTTTCAACATGGTTTGGTGTGTGCGTACGCCCTAATCGGTCTCTCAATGACGTAGCAATGTTCGTATCCACAGTAACAACCGCGGCTGCAGCCTGGGTCTGAATACCAGGCCCTCTCGGATAGCTTTGTTTAATGATTACCGTTTGCCACACCCCAGCAGTCAACATCGTTGAACACGAACGGATGTGTTGAAGCTGTTTTCCTGGGCCTTGCTGTTGTTTGCTTTCTTTCCTGTAAAAACAAAAGAATTATGCAAAGCTGGTTGTACGGCTGTGAGGAAATAAATTTTCTGTTTGACCATCACAGCCGTATAACCAGCCTTGCATAATTATTTTGTTTTTAGTCTAAATATTATTTGCTGGCTAGATCTCTCAAGATCCGGCGGTTGTGCTTTGTTCAGCTGGCCCTTTGCATGAAAAACTTTCTTTTCTATAGGCAGTGTCCCTAATACTTGTAGCGCCTCCCCGCAAAATACAGTGGACACTAAGTGACCAAGTTTTAAGCCTTAAAATTAAAAATGACACTTGTCAGATTTTAACTGGAATTCTCCTATTTAATGGTCCGCCATTACTAAAGCCCCATTTACACGAGCAATTTTTCCTTGACAAGTCCACTTGTCAAGGAAAACTTGCCGACTGTACACACTAGCAAGTTTTCCTTGACAAGTTTTCCTTGGTAGTGTAAATGAAAAATATGATAAGTTTTCCTTGTCACATTTTCCTTGTTGTCCATCTACACGAGCAAATTTCAGACTTGACAATTTTTCCTCATTTCGCTTTCAATAGTTGAGCACCAAGACTCACTTCGAAACCGAGACAAATAGGAACTCGGAAATGGTCCATTAATATGCAGCACGAGAGTTTCGGGATTTCACATCTTTAAACTCGTGTTTTGCAGACATAATGGCTGCGTTTACACGCTGAAATTTGCTAGATCGTAGATCCTAGATCTAACCCTCTGAGGTCCAGTCGGTCAGTTTTGAACGTGAGTAATGGCGGACCATCCAAAACATACACTCAACTTGCAGTAAACGACGTTTGGATAAAAATTAAAGCTGAAAATTTTGCCAGTCGGGTGTTAGGCAAACACACTTTCAAAATCTGGGCCCGGTTGTTCAAAAGTCTATTAACGCTAATCCCATACTGAGATTAAAAATTAACCAACGAAATTACTCTCAAGGTAAACAGCCAGTTGGATAAAATTCAAAGCTCAAAATTTTCCAAGCTGACCAAATAATATGTCAGAGAACCTCCATCTAGAGAAGGGTTATCCCAAAACAACGCCTCCAAAGAGCATAACGATCTACTAAGAAACGCAGAAAAAAAGGCATACAAAGCCTATAAGAATCCAGCTACCTCACTGATACAGGGCACAATGTAACAGGCGTTCAAAAACAAAATGAACCCGGGCCCGGGTCAAACATTTAAAACCAGAAGATCACTCGCTTCTACCGCCGATGAATATATCGATCGAGCCTAGAATTAAGTTGGCGCAAAAGCGAGACGCCATAAGGTCACATTCACATTACTGCTGAGAAAATCGACACCAAGAAACCAAAAACATTACTTTCGAGACCAACTATTTTCTTGGAAGAAAACGTATCACACAGCAGTATAGAGATTCAAATGTAAAGCCTCATAGGGCAAAAACCATTGCTAAATGAATACTACAGGAACCGCTTAAAAGAGGCGTCCATTCAAATATGTACTCAAGAGAGCAAAATTTTGACAAAGGCAACAGAAACCAGACCACGTACAAGGGAGTCGTGTAGGCCTGTCAACCCTTTTTAACACTTCCAAAATCTTAAGAAAAAAAAGAAAGTGACGCAATTATACAGTTCAACTCAATTCACTGTTTTAAAGGAGCTCTGGGCTCCGCCCTAATGAATGAGTGAACTGATTTTAATTATTTATATTCATGTACTATCAGGCTGTCTTTTTTCACAATGTTTATTAATTTATTTAGATTTTTTTAATCTTATTTTATATGTCACTTGCGAAATGTCCTTATTCAGGATAATGCAAGTTATGAATGTAGATGTAGAAGTAAATGTAGATGAGAATTTTTGATTATAGCACCACTTTAAATAAACTTCATTATTAATATTATTTTAAAGATACCCAGTTCTTATTGGTTAAGAGAAATGCAGTTTTCGGGTAAGTGCGGAAAAAATCAAAGACGAGTCACAGATAGCCAATAAAATGTGAGCAATGTATGACGCAATTTTCACGTGATCGCGTGTTGCTTCTCGTGAATATTTAATATTACATTTCGTTCAATGTTATCAACAAGTAGTGTTGATAAATCTCATTGTAAATTTTTCCATAGACTACAAATTGCACTGTTCTTCTCTGAAAAAAATTACTTTTTACCAACTGCTTTTTGAGACAATTTGTGATTTTTACTTACAGTAATATCCGGCAGCTATTACCAATCTTACTAGTACTGCAGGCGCAGTTCGTCGTTGTGAAATACAGATTTCGTAGATTTCGTACAATAGCGCAAAGTTGAAATAAAATATTTCCCAGATTTTAGCCACAAAGTGGATGGAATATCTGCAAAGTTGTATGGGAAAAGGTTACGAAATGCTCTAACTGTTATTGGGCCGGATGATCGTGCAACAACAGGCAAAGACAGTTGAGTCGTAGCGTTCGATTCGCCTAATTTTTTCTGGACCATCTTAATGATGAGCAATAAATCGAGGAATGGTCTCTCAAACTGCAGTTGATTCCAATGCCAATCCCAGGAGTTACAGTAGAGGTACGTCATGTCTGATTATTGTTATCACTGTTATTATGATTATTACTGTTATTACAGCATTTTCGGGGTTAACCCTAGGGGCAAGTTGCTACCCGCAACCTCGGGTCCTATGTCTCCTCAATGTCCAACACGCTTCTAAGAATCGTTGCGGTCCCAAGTAGAGCAGTTTTTCCAGTACTTCCACCGGTATCCCCATTCCCATCTTTTCCAAAAATTCCCTTAGTCTTTTTGACATAGTCCCCAGAGCTGCAGATACAAAACACGGGTCACAAAAAACGTTTGTTTTGGCCTAATTACTAAAGGCCTGACGTTAGCTTTTATGAATGCTTAGGATACTTTCTGTATTGGTGAAACAATGACTTGTGATCTGTGACCTGTGTTTTGTACCTCCATGCCGGTCCCTAGAGCAACTTCCACTTGTCTCAATGTGCACATTATTGTAATTTCCCTTTTAAAATCTTGGTACTTCTTAGTTTTTTCCAATCCTTTCTCTCTTACTCTGTTGTCACCATTCAGGTACTGCTACATCAATCATCAATGCTTTCCTCTTTTCTTTGTCCATTATAATCAAGTCTGGTCTCAAATGTTCTATTTCGTTATCGCAAAAGTCCACAATATCTTGCATAAGCTATTCTCTGCCAGCTTTTGAGGTTGATGTTCGCACCATTTGTCAGTACGTTCTACATGTAAGCTGTATTTTCTACACAATTCCCAGTGGATGTTTCTGGCTACATTGTCATTTACATTTCCCTTGGGCAAGCTTTAAATGCTGCATTGGCTCACCATGTGTGTAATAGTTTCTCCTTTTTGCCCGCACATTCTGCACAATGGTGAACCAACAGTTACTGTTTTGTCAGTATGAAATTTGATGTAATTTGTTCTTAAAGCTTGTTCTTGTGCTGCAAATATCAACGCTTCAGTAGTGGGTTTTAGATCAGATTTAGATACCCAAGCCCAAGATGATTGTTTATCTATTATTATTATTATTATTATTATTATTATTAGTAGTAGTAGTAGTAGTAGTAGTAGTATAATAAACCCAACGCTTACGTGGTCATGATTACCAGCGATTTAGTCTGTTTTCAATGTGGTTCACCATTGCATGAACTTTGAAATTCTTTTAAAAGTCCCTTGCTCCAGATTTGGTAAACAAAGCTCAGTAAATGGTAAATAAATTTGTCAATGAAGAAAATTAAACTGTAACATAAAGGTGTGAAAAGTCTTGTTAATCCTCATTCAGGCAAGTCACACAAAAATAATGCCCTGACTTACATGGTACATGTAAGTGTGTTCTCAACCCGTTTTGTAGTAGATGCTACATACATTGCACATTGCATGCTGTACGAACTTTTTTCTAATCCCTGACTTACTTTTAGGATGTTGATGCATATTCAGATGTATCCAATGGCTCAACAATTTCAGTGGTAAGTCAAGTGCAGTAAGTTCAATGTCCTGTAAATTGTATATTAATTAGTTATGCAAACACCATTAAAAACTAAATGTATTTGAAACTTTACATTCAGAATATCAGAGTTGGTAATTTCTTAGAATATGATTTGTATCTCAATGCAAGGGCTATGAAGTTCAGTAAGCAGGGGTGTAGCCAGGATTTTTCAAAGAGGGGGTCATATTGTATTGAACAGAGAGTACTCACCAGATTGTGGTGTTTTCGCACATGAATATTGTGGGTTGTTTGCTTAAAAAAAGGCTTACAAAGGGGGTTCACGGGCACCCCAGGACCTCCCCCCCCCAGCTACGCCCTTGCATTGTTGCTTGATAACTTACTAACGCAGTGAGCATCAACAATTTGTTTTTGTGGTAGTGCACTGTAAGTGCACTACGCAATAGTACTATGTCACCAAGTTGTAAGAGTGTAAAAGCGTAAGATTGTAAGTCTGTGGTGACAATAGGCTTGCAGCGCGTGCATAACTCACGAACATAAACAGGTCTTTTGGAAGCGTGCTTGACTTTCAACAAAATGAGCGCCAAAATCTGCAAGAATTTGTGAAGAGCAGCATTTCGGGGACACTGTGTGACATAAATTGTCTCATTTCTGAGACACAAGTGATGTTGAAGTTGGCGAGAAGAGCAAGGGGACACTTCGTGACGCTTACTGAAATCTGCGTGCATCTAATTAGGGTCAAACCTGGACATATCTCGGTGATAAATAACCTCATCTAGGAGAGTAAACTTTGGACTTTTTGACTTTGTGGTCAACCTCAAGAGTTAGGAGAACGTGATGTTTGTGTTGAATTTGCACATTTCTTGTCAAACTTTATAACACTTGAAAGATAAAAAAACCAAACTAACAAAAACAAAAATCCTGTGTCTTGCCATTATTTTGACACAGATGTATCCTTTGTTTCGCGAGTACATGTAAACACGCATGCAAGGTCATTTAATCACAGCACCTGCTGAATTCGACAACACTTTCAATTTTGTGATTTACCTGTGCAGCCAAAAGAACAATAGAAAAATTGAACGTAGCAAAAATTTCCCAACATGTTTTTCGCCAATGGTAATTTTTTTATATTGGCGGTTCAAAATTTATGTTGTTTTCTCGTCGCAAGTGTTGTTGCTGATGGAAAAATATTTCATTCTCAATTGACACTTCCTGAAAACTTGCTTCTGCTCTTCCTAAAAACTGTGTATCAATATTTATTACCGTATTTACCTGTGTATAAGTCGATCCCGTGTATATTCTTCGATTTCTGGAAATGTGGATACACAAAAAAATCAGGGCCTCAAGTGCTTAATAGTTTTGTGGTTCAGCAGTTGTTGTATGTGCGGGCATTTTGTCCTTGAGTTTTGAAAAAGTTCTCAGAAAATCAAACATGTAAACCTCAAACTAACCTGTTTCATTGTTCAACGATAAAGGGCTTTAGAGGATAAGCACAACATCACAGAAGCAGGAGTCAATCTTTGAAAATAACTTGCGAACGATGTGAAAATGTGCAAGGTATAATTGGTCCTTGACTTATAATTTCTCACATGACAAACAAAACAATACTCATAAACCAAACAATACGAAGTTTGCAAAAGCATTTAAATAAGCCAGGTTTGTATAAAGAATAAAAAACAATCATAACCAACCAGCATTTTCAGGCAACGCGAGTGACGATGCTTTCACACAAACACGAGGTATTGTGCCAGGTTACTAAGCCGTTGAACGATCGCGTTTGTTTGAAGAAACAGAAATGCCTTTTAGAGCTTTCCGCCTTTGGAAAACGAAAATTTCCGGTGTCTTTTTCATATTTGTGCTTGTGAGTATCTTCAACATTTAGATTTAAACAAATCCTTTTTCATTTCAACTGAAATTGCTTACATTCATTTTGAAGTCTTTTGTCGGCTTTGTCCACTGCATTCGTTATGCCCTAGACAACAATCATTATTATGTTAATTTTGAATAAATTACTTAGCTGGAGCTTGGCTCAAGATCTTTGACGTGTGTATAAGTCGAGGGCAATTTTTGGAGCTTCTTTTGAGGCCATAAAAGGTCGACTTATGCACGGGTAAATACGGTAATTTTACTTTTTCATCAATATTATGTTGTTTTGTAAAAAGCAGGCTAACAAAATCTGTACCTTGCTTAGTTTGCATCTTTGAGCATTTTTGAGAAATTTCAGTGCTATGCTTCTGACACGGCAAGTCGTACATTTTGAGGTCACCCATCCAGATACTAACCCCACTTGACAGTGCTTAACTGCAGTGAACTTTTGTCTTGGAAAGCTGTCAGAAGCTCAGACACGCTTAAACTTGAGGTAAAAAGAAGTTGCAAGGGAACTTGAAAATTATCAACATGTCAGCCTCGAATCGAAGCCAATGTATCTCGATTCCCTTTTACATGTATTTTCTTCAATTTTTCTGGGTTTAGTATTTTACTAGTAAGCACATGTCTTCTCAGGGTCTGGCTATTTGCCTAAGAAATCTACCGTGACTCTACTGTGATTTATGGTACCAAAACAATATCGTGTGCAATTAGAGCTACAAATTACGCAAAGACAAGCTTTGAATCTCCTGGAAAACAAAACACAGCTCAGTTGACAATAATGGAATAAAGTGCTGTGTTGCTGCACTACCACGTATACGCATTGCGTGCCTATTTTTGTAAAATGCCGTAGGAAATATTATCTGAGGTAGATGTACATGTATGTAGTATATAGTGCAAGGAAATATTGCAGTTCAGGATTTTCAATAAGAGCTAGCGGCCGGCGAAATTCGCCGGCTATTGCATGTGAACTTGCCGCCTCCTTTTCCCCCATATTTTACAAATAGCATGAGAAACATTCGAACAGAACACAAGCCTTGGATTGGGAAAGTTTTGTTCATGAAGAACAAATGAGATGCCTGAATTCTGAGTATTTTCAACGGCAATTTCTGTTTTCCTGTTCTTGTCAAAGGCGGTGACCAAGGATCAATCACACACCTTTTTTAGGGAGCGGTCTAGTGATTGGTGTAAGCTGCCTGATTTGCTGACTACATTTGAAGCGTGACAAGACAACATCCGCAAAAGGACTTTTCGGTCACGATGGATCAAATACATTGCGAATAGCTGTTACAGTACAGAATGCAAAGGAGCCTTAAAACCCAAATTAATAATTATGTCTTGCCCTCAAATAAATGAATATTCATGTACTCTCTCTGGATAAAAAAGCCAAAATTTAATGATATTAGTATTGTGTTCAAATACACTACTGATCAAAATTTCAAAATTTTCCCAGATAAGGATGCCCCCTGATGCCCCAACAGGCTATTGTGACTTTGGCCCTCAAGAAGCGTGCCTTCAGTGTGCATTGTCCATTCTCCTCCGTCTCCTCAGGTTTTGCTGCCTACTAAAATTCTTATTGAAAACCCTGCAATTCGCCAAGACCATGTGTTATTCCAGCAGCAATAATAGTGGATTGTTTTCAAGAGTTTGTTTCATCTGTTGTTTAGGGGAGTGCAGCATCTGGAGGGAGTGGGCATATGCCAAGACCACCAACAGGTAGGAATTATAATAATTATTTATGGAATTCTCCTTCTACTAGCTGTAGTTGTTCTGGATTATTTGCAAACATGGACAACCAAATTTCTGAATGAGTAGCTCGAACTCATCCTCACTTTGATCCCAGCTGGAGATTAAATGATGTAAAAAGCGATAATTTATGGTTGGAGAGAACGAGAGCTAATCAAATTCCACAAATAAACGACTCTTCGACTGGTAAATGTGTACAATATTGCTAAGGGCTTTCCTTGCATTATCTCCTCCAGGCAATCTGGTGACGTAATTTGGAGGACTGGGAAGAAAAAATTTAATGCCGCAGCCCACAACCGCGCGTGGCCTTAGGTGTTGTTTCCAAACTCCCTGCAGTATTTCCATTGCCAAAACTCAACAGATCATACTGTGTCTACCACATTTCCTGTTACTGAATGAACATTCAAGACGACCCAACGAGATCTAGCCTACCTTCTGCCAAGTTGAATTCGAAAATGAGGCCGCGCGCGGTTGTGGGATACGACGTTACGATTTTTATCCGCAGTCCTCTGAGTTACGTCACCAGATCACCTGGCTGGTAGTGCACAGAGACTGGTCACAATGTGAGTCCCACCTGTTTTGTATTGCTACAATCCATTACATGTACATTTCCTAAGAATGGAAATCTAGGACCTTAAAGGAAACCTCCGCAAAAACAAGGATTTAACTTTAAAATATTGACCATAATGTTTACAATCAAATTGTTTGATCTTAAATTGACCAACTGGTCTGTCTTCTGTCAGTTGGAGTCCTTTCAATAATAAGTTATTGCCAACGAGTCAGCCAAGTGAAGACACGAGGCTGACAAGGCGGCAACCTTAATAGAGCCGAAGTGCGAGAGTGTTGTATATATGCAGAAAAAATTTCGAGCACTCCAGAGAAAATGTAATGAAAGATAAGGTATTACTGGTAAAGCGAACAAAGGCCACCTGCTATGTGGCTTCAAGAACCAATGAAAGTGCACATTTTGATGTAAGATGTCAAGACAAACTGGCATGACGCAACATCATTCACATGGGTACATGTACATATGATCAAGTGAAAACACATTTTTTCCCATCTCTCCGACCGTTGTATCATGTAATCAGCTTGCTTTGAGTGTTCTTTAAGACTGAACCAGAATAAGTGTTCTTACATGTATATGGACGGCTGTTGTTGTCGCGTGCCATTGTCGAATAGAGCAGTTTGCTTTTCGTTTTGTGATCATTGAGTTGTGAACAATTTAATTTAATTTTCTAAGGATTCGAAATAATATTGTCTGTAAAGTACACAATTAAAGCCGGATCAATTTGACATATAATTCGTGGCTGTATCTTGCAAAATAAGAATACTACAAGTGAAACAACTTTCATGTGTCATGCAAGAGAGTTTGATTCCCCATGACATGTTTCAACGCACTTTGGTGATTTTGTACATGGCGTTGATTTTATGCCGCTTAATTATTGTATACATGTATTCTTGTTAAAATTACGGCCGTTCAAAATTGCAGCAGTACTTTCAATATTATTGCAAAACATGTTGACTCGAGATACAAAGTGTGCAAGGGTTTTACTTGCATCTCTATTGTTATTGTGTTATTGTTAACTAATACATGTAGGTAAGTTGAGTTGCACTGTACTTTGAAATAAAAAATTACAACAGTACTACTATTGGGTCTCAAAAATGGCACTCTGTTACAAATCTGCAAATTGCGTCTTATATTGACTGTCTCGTTGACACTTAGCGATAGCTACATGTACATGTATCATCAGTTATTGCTTTATTTCTTTCTATCCAAAGTATTATTGGCCCTAAAAAGCTTCAACAGAGAGCATTTGCATGTACAGTGTAAGGGAAATTTCAATATTCCATAGAATAATCACCCCATTATTAGAACAATAAAGTCCCAATAATTAGTATCCCATAGCAATAATAATCCCGTAGTCTGTGTGAAAAAAAAATCTGGCTGGTGAGTCATACCATAGTTTTACGAAGGGCTTGGTGAATTCTTTATTGCCCTCAATTGGGAACTAGCTATTTCATTGGTATGAGAACCGTTTTTGTGTTTTATTATTATGGACACTTATTGATATCGCGGTTTTACATGATCAATAGCATAGTGAGACTAGTCCTAGGCTATGCTAAATAATTTATAAATTGAATGTTCAGTTAGACTATTCCTTTCAACGCTCTGCTCCGTTCTTCCTATCTCTTATAGGTATAAAAGTTCTTAACTATTTCAACGTTTTGTGATATGATTATTATTATTATTATTATTACCTATTATAATAAAGTTTCTATATAACGCGCGCTCTCATTGGTTTAAACAGCGTGCTTTATGAGAGTACAAAGCACGGAACAAACGAAAGCCCACGCCATCATTCGCAGAAATGGCAGATGAATTTCCGAATTTTACCTTGGGTATTATTGAAGCTGTCAGTTAAAGGCTTGCTCAGATATTCTGTCAAGTGCTTTGGATGGAAGACCTCAACCGTCGCCCGGTCCAGCAGTTCTTTCAAGCTCAGAAAGTCCTCACGCTGGAGTTCTTCATTTACAAAATTCCCAACAGGTTTTCAGATTCCAGCCGCAAGCAATGAAGAGTTTGTTTTCCAGTTGTCATGTCGGAAACGTGCAGGTTTTCATGGGCAACAATTCGGCCGGTTTTCACTGAACTTAATCATTTAGATCCTCTTTTTTGCTGTTTTTTACGGACTGAAACCGAACATTGAGGCACTTGTTTTTCCATAAATTCTAATTTTGTGTGATTTTCCAGTTGATTGATGTTTTGACAAGCCTTTGTTTCATTAACCAATCAAATAATCTTAAACATTCTTACAAGCGCGCTGATTGGTCCAAAGTAGCGTGCTTTATCAGAGTATAAAGCACTGTGCTGACGACATCTCAGTTCGCCACAAGCAGCGCGCGCTTTGAAAATAAAGTAGAATTTTTGAAGAAAACTACTTGTTTTTTATCATAAAACAAATAAAGAAGCCTTGACTGTGCTCTGTTCTGTTGTAAAGCACTTAGGAAGCGGCTAGAGCACTCAAGAAGTAGGGAGAAACACTCGCCTATCGGCTCGTGTTTCCCCCTACACTTCTTTCGTGCTCTAGCCGTTTCCTGCGTGCTTTACAACAGAACAGAGCACAGTCAAGGCTTCTTTATTTGTTAATTATTACCAAGCTTAATTGCCATAGATCAAACTGCAATTTTGACACTCCTAATCACTATACAAAATGTAACACGGTACGGTGTACGGTAAACCTGTGTCATTACCCTTTTCAATTTTAATTTTTCCATCAAAGGTGGCTCAAGGAGGTCGAAGTCAGTCCAGGGTCGGAGATCAAGAGTTGGTAAGGGGGAATTTAATTTTCTGTCATAATTATTATTATTATTATTATGATTATTATTATTATTATTATGATTATTATTATTATTGTTATTGAACATTATTATTATTATTACATACTATTATTTGTGCATTGTCAAATTATTATTTTTTGTAGTGGACCTACAGAGTATATTGTACCTTATTCTACAATACAGCCTGCTTGCTTAATAAAAAAGTCTGTTTTTATTGCTTGATTTAACTCATTAATAATTTGTAAGGTTTGTAGCCAATTGGATTGCCCCATTTTGGTCAGGTGCAGGTATTTTGATACCCAATGAAACTACAGATCAAGAAATGCCCCAGTTAGCTAAAAAACTGATGGAGACACTGATCAAGACGCTTGAATTTTAATGAACCTTTCTGCTATAAACCTTCAGAAAAAAAAAAAAAAACAAGCAAGTAAACAATCCACACACAATGCATTTTAAATTCAAATATTCAACATAAAACTTTCGCTTACCTTCTATCATTCGCGTCCAGAGGATTAAATGAATTTGGACACCCAATAGTTCAGCAAAAGAGCATCCATTTCAGTGATGTCTGCACTCAAGGCTTGAACCTTGTGTAGTTCGCAGTCTTTGAAAAGTCCACCGCAATCTAAAACCAGCTCTTGTACCTCTCTTAACCTGAGCCATTCGGCAAAAATGTTCACAGCCCAATTATTTCTTTATTTAGTTAATACTGGAACATCCTCATTAACCGAATCACTTTCTTGGGAAGACGATTTTGGCTGGTGAAAACGACATGATTCTGGCTCGCTTTACCTTTTAAACTCACCCAAATATTGAATATTCATTTCTTCTACAAATTACTATAATCACTTGTTTGATAAACCAAAAGATCATGACATTACACTCATACTTAGTTTAAAAAAAAAAGATCCAGAAGTAATGTCAAAACCTTGTGCTTGGTTTTTCATCAGAAACAATAAAATATTATGGCATCATGCTTTCATCTCTGTTTCTCGGTATTCTCGCATTCGTTTTTGACATATTAATTATTCAAGCCTGTGAAAAGAATTGACCTGAAGCAACACAGATTGTAATTTACATTACAGCCCTCAAACTAACTTGTTTAGTAAGATTTCTTCAGGTACATGTAGATGTACATGTACAGAATTCAATACGTATCATGTACATGTAGTATTCCAGGGCTATTGACTCCCCAACTTCAATAAGATCACTTGTTTTTTGCGTTTGATTAAAGGAGAGCGCATTCTTACTTTGTTCAGATTGTGTGGTCTTGCCAAAAGGAATCAAGATTTTCTCTGTAACGGACACCAAAAAAGCCACCCCGAAGATTTTTAAATTTATTGTTTGCAGGGGCACCCTCACATGGAATCTCGCATCCGTATTGGTCTCGATCTGATGACAGTCTCTTTTCTCTTTTCTCACATGCTTAGTTTTCTAGCTTGGAACCCTACGGAAACACACAGGTTAAGTGATTGTCAAACCCAGTTCATTATTCAATAATCCAAGATTACTACTAGCAGGAATTCATTAAATTGATGACACACTGTATCCCAAGGACTCTTCTCCTTAAGTTAACTAAACATAAACTGCTGGATTTACCCTGACCTAAGAATAATGCTAAACATGACACTAACAGCAAATGGTAAAACTTCAAGGGACACATGGTGTTGGAAATCAAAATTGGGCGTGCATCTAATTACGAGCATTTCTGGACATAAGTGAGGTACTACATGTAAGTACTGTCCAGCCAAACTAATGATATTGTTATTGACAGCAACATCACCCTACTCAAGCTCTCAAATGAAAGTTTCAACCAAGCAACGAACTCCCAAACCCTCTGCAAGAAACATGTGGATCTCATCAATGAGAAATGGTGCTGCCAGTAAGTAAAACAATAACAATATTGTTTCTTTATAAAGAAAAGAAAGGAAAGGAAAGGAACTTTATATAAGTGCCTAGTCCTTCTAGCGCTGGAGCACTTATTGCGGACACTGTAAACTGAAATCAACAATAATATTAACGTGAAGGGAAGGAAAAGGAAAGGAAAGGAACTTTATTTAAGTGTCTACCGGTAGTCGTTCTAGTGCTGGAGCATTAATTGGGGACACTGTAAACTGTAATAATATTAACACAAAGGAAAGGAACTTTTATTTTTAATTAGTGTCTAGTTGTTCTAGCGCTCAAGCACTAATTGCGTGGGGACACTGTAAACTGAAATCAGCAATTAACGCAAGTCAAATCAAATGTTGGTTTTTGAGGAGAGGGGAAAACCAGAGTACCCGGGGAAAAACCTCTATTGGTGCAGAGTAGAGAACCAACAAACTCAACCCACATAATAATGAAGCCGAGTCTGGGAATCGAACCTTGGCCACATTGGTGGGAGGCAAGTACTCTCACCACTGCGCTATCCCTGCACCCCCAAGACAAATTTTTTTTTGTAAATTACTGTTCAACATCAACAAAATATTACCAGTATTCTTATTATACTTTCATTCCTTTTAAAAATAATTTCCCTTTCAGCTCTGAGCACTGAAAACAGTCCCATGAGGACCTTTGCTGGCTCCAGAGCATCTAATAGCAAGCATTTGAAGACAGGAACTAGAACACAACATTTGAGTGATTTTGTTGTGGTAAGATTTTGAGCTCGATAGTGTACAAATAAATAATTAATAAAAAGAAATTGTTCCATTGGATTATCATGCTGATGTTCAAGCTTCCCTCGCAGATATAACTCAGGTTGGATTTTTCCTTGGAGTTCCCAAAATTGTTTCTACCATCATGATGGTGACATCTCCTGCCAGTTGGGGTTTTTCAGCGTGTTATGACAATTTTTTTTATAACTACAGTAAAACTAATAAAACACAATTATAACTATGTAGTAGGCAATAGCACAACAATTACTTTAGACTTACGGATGCTCGAAAGGGTTCTTTTGTTGCTATAGTGTTTGTGAAACGATGAAAGATACCAAAGAAGGATATTTCATTGTGTAGGCAAACTATAAATGTCTTTGCAACTCTATTGTTGGTCAATACTTTAAGGGCACTTATGACGTCATATCGGTTACCATGGCAACACGCCAGGTCCACTAAAAGACCCTCTAAACTTCAGTTTTTGAAAATTATCAGAAAAACTAAGTTGGTGACCTACCGTTTTTATTTCTTTGTTGGAAATCTCCCTAAATCCTTTAACTTCTTAAAGAGTATGACAAAAAGTTGGCTAGTAGAATTTAAGATACATTGAAAAATGGCGTTTTATAGTTTACAGAAAATTGTACTAGATAAATTTCCCTGAAACTTTTTTATTTAAAGTGCCATCGTGAATGATACATGCATGCAAAATATCAAGATAGGTCACCTCGCAAAATTTCGAGATAGAGACAATTTTTTCCACACGTTTTAATTCCGGTTCGTGCGATTTTATGCCGTATTTTCACTTCCGGTGTGTTGCACGCGCTACTTTTGATAGAAATTTGATTCATTCAGCTGACGCGTGCTTTTAAGTTATGGCGTGTGTAGGTTACTCGCGCGCGCAGCTTAAAACCCTTTCGAGCCTCCTTAAGCCACCTGTTAGCATTAGTTCTATTAATGCTCCTCTTTTTTTCAGATAGACAACTTGAAGAACAAGAACCATGTCCGGAGTGCCAGCATGTCAGCAAGTAAGTTTTGATAAGTGTCTCAAATTTTTTTTTTCAAAAGACGGATTATTGCTAACTTTTATGTGTACTTACTTTTGAGGCGAACCGCATCTAGCTGGGGGTGGTCCTGCCTACAAACCACAGGAGGACTACTATGATGAAGTCATAGAGTTGAAAAAGGTTGGTGGTACTGTGATGATGGCCATTGTTAATTTTGATACGACTTCGATCTAAAAGGCAAAACAGAAACTTCTCTTGGAAGAACATGTTTGTTTTATACAAACGAATCAAGAAAAAAGCTTTGTTAAGGCAATGATACATGTATTTGTTTTCACCATGTGCTCGGGCTGCCCAATAATGTCACCACTTGTGATTCCACTTGCGTTGGCCATCACAAAAACTCATTCATTATAAATATCGTTCATACTAAAGACTTCATATCTCACATGTGAAAAAGAGGCTAAAGTAAGCTAAGAATTTAATTATGGGCTCATAGTTAGAGTTTATGAAAAAGGGATACACTGTAGGCATGATTGAACTTCATATCAGAAGCAACTCTGGAAGTCTGACACTTGCAGCTTCTTTTTTAGGGGTTAAGAAAATAGGCTGCACATTTCACTTGCATTTATTAAATAAGCATTTTTTGTAGCTGTATTCATAAAGTACATGAAAGCTAGGCAACTTGGAGAAAAAATACAATGAAGGGTTGTTCAAACATTAATTTGAATTAATACTTGAGTGTGTGGATCGAATCAACTAAGTGGCTTTTGTTTTATATAAACTGTGTGCAGGTCATTAATACTTTGAAAGCTGAAAACAACATCATCAGCACAAAACTTCGCAGGGTTGAAGGCGAGAATGTGTTGAAGGTAAGAGATTGTAAGTCTTGTCTCACTGTGCTTGAAGCTTTTGCTATAAACTTTGATGAAGGACTGATGGTTTACAATTCCACCTCCTGGTAATATTATTTTGCTTTGTTTGGGAATCTAATAGCGCTTTGTTCGAGAACAATACATACTGAGCTCTTGCTTTTGCTCTTCTGCAGGACAGAAAGATGGAAGACCTTTTGAATCAAAGAAAGCAGGTATTTGCCTGAATACCACATGATTAAGTGTAATGATGCTTGGATGATGAGGGTGAAGATGATCAAAATGACAGTGATAATGATATTACTCCTTTTACCCTTCATTTAACAGAAAGGAGAAGTTCATTTTAGTCTACGGAAATTCAATAACATTTAAGGAAGAACACATTCACAAATAAATGTTCATTTCGATCTTTTGTAGGTTCATTTTCGCAATTTCCATGTTCACGCTGCATCTTCAATAACATTGGAATTTCTTGTTCTTTGTGGTAAACTCTGTTAATATACATGTCTTTGGAATAACATTAACACCGACAAAATTGTCATTTTACATCTTTTGAAGTGTGGTACCATCCATAAAAAACAAAGCTTATTTTTTTTCCTTCAATGTTTTCACGGTTAAGGTGATTCCTTAGATGGAACTTGCCATAATTTTCCGATGAAACTTTGCACACTGTTGTAACATGTTAAGGACATGATAGAAATGTAATTAAAAAGGGGTGGTCACTGTGCTCGTTTCCATGGTATGGTATGGTATGGTATTTTATTTATCCACATTACGTGAATGAGTACAAGACTCGTTTAAACATGAACGTGCCAAATAACTATACATCCATACATATTAAGACATAAAAGAACTAAGTAGGATGAAATAAATAAGGGGAAAACTAGCTATATAAAAATCCAAACTATGTACGAAATTTAAAGTTCCAATAACACTTAACTCCAGTAGTCAGATTAAGATTATTTAGCATTGTCTTAAAAACGTTAAGAAATGGGGCTCTCCTAACACAATCAGGTAGATTGTTCCATAATGTTGAGGTAATGTAAATATATATCCTATGTATAAATCTACTGTTATAGGCAGGTTGATGTTGCTTGTTAAAGCCTCTAAGGTCATTGTCATTTTTACGAAATATGAACATCACCTTAATATTAGAGTTGAGAGCATGAGAATATCTATGATGCTCTTTAGGTTCATTGTACAACGCGGATGAATAAGGCTATTTAAGGCACTTTAACCATTGCAGCACATCCCCAATATTGGACAAATTTAGCTTAATTTCATTAATGTAATCCATGATAAAACGCAGAGCCTAGTGTCATTCTAAGGCTAATTCACGTACGTACCTGAAAAATGTACTTGAATGCCTTTGTGAATACTTGCACTGTAACACTCCAAAATGGATTTCACTTCAGTGTGGGCTATTCGACTTGTATTGCCCTGGGGAGGGGGGGGGGGGACTCCCATATAAAAGGGGAGGGATGCTCGTCGGAAATTTTACATTAAACCCCTAAAGGAGACCAATCTGGGTGTGGCCCAGGCTTTTTTGACCCCTGAAAGAGACCATATTATAACACAGAGAAATAAAAAATACAGCGACTTTTAATGATGGCAAAGACATTATCATCTAATACTTTCACCTGCGTTCTCGTAGCTGTCGTCGTTGTCGTCCTCGTGTATGCGCAGTAGGGCGTGCAATGAATCTAGACCGCCCTACACATTTTGCTTCCGGCAGTGCTCCTATTCACACCCAATATGTCAGCAACCAATAGGTAGTCTTTGGTAGGGTCCTCAGAGGCTCTGACAATCCTTCTGCGAATTTCATTTGGAATTCCAATTTGCTGTCTTGGTGGCATGCTGCATAGACCTCTTTCACTTTGGTGGCCAAATAAAATATTCTTTTGTTTTTATGCTGATAAGTCTTTCTAGCCTCGCTACAAAGAGCAACTTTCAAAAGAATTTTTGAATCAAAAATTATTATTAATTAATGAGGCAGTAGGTCTGATTAACATTAAGACAAAAGAATGTAAAAGTGGTCGCCATTTATGGAAGTGTTCTATAAGCTCCCTCAACAGCAAAACCGTATGAGTTTGTGTGTGCTTACATGTACAGTGTACGTGTGCTTGTCACTAATGACTTGCAAAAATGCAAATGACAGTGTTATGATTGATGTCAATGCTTTTCCAGCTAGACAAAATAGATATTATTAAGAACATGTCGTTCCAATGTTATTGAAGATGAATGAACATTACTGTAATGAACCTGCGAATGATTTCCATGAATATTTTAATATTCATGAAAATGTTCTTCCTAAGATGTTCCCGTAGACTGAACTGAACCTGTATTCTGTGTCAACGAAGGGCAAAAGGTGCAGTAAAAAAAATTAATAGTAATGTTGTACATACATTACTCAGGCATTGTAAAATCTGTAGTCTTATGATCTTGCGCTTTTGAAATCTGACATTAAATTCAACTTCGTTTTCTCACCAGCCTGAAGATGTTAGAAGGACTTTGACTGACAAGAAGGGTGACACGAGTGCGGTTAGTATTGGAACTTTTGAAAATGACCGTCACAGTGCTGTTTTAAATCTTAGACCTTATAATTATGCCTCGGAATTTGATTCACGAACTGAAAATTCATTGACAAACAAATGTTAAGAGCCATTTTACGGCGAAGTGCTAGAGCTATGCTGCCTTTGCTGCATTGAGCAACAAGACCAATCTTGAGCCTGTTTTGATGCCTGCCAGGGTTTTCGATGGCTTTTCAAAGATCCAGATTTAGTAATGAAAGTACTGGACAGGGTTATTTTCCTTTGTAAGACCAATTGCAAGTTGGGAGAGAACCGTCACGGAGACCTGCAGTGGGTCTCCTTTACATTGCCGTAAATGAAACTCTCAGAAATACTGTTTACACTCTTGAGTTTGGAGAAAAATAAGAAAACCAAAGTTATCGCGCGAATGAAATGCCAACAGATCAATTCCGTTTGCTAAGATAAATGAGGCGATGTGACTTCTTCCTAGTTTGAAGGATTTATTGTGCCTGATTGTCTTGTGTTTCTTCAGCGCATGGCTTCCTGAGATACCCAAGTCTAAGAAGAAATAGGAAAATAAAAGCCATCAAATCTACAAATTTAGACAACTTATGGCGTTAAAGTAATGTACGTGACATGAAATGGTAAACAACCTGACAAAACGTCAGGCCTCCAGCCTCAAACGAAAAACTCTGATGCCTCACTGCTTTCACATTTTAAATCAAGACAATTAGGGGCACTTTCCATTCAAGAACAGAATTCCCTGTGCTCAATGGAATGGTACTTTCCACTTGAAAACTCGACCATAGCCGCTTTATGTTTGCATGCGTTTTGCACCAATAAAAGAGATTCATGTGAGTGTGCTCAAGCTTGTTGTCAGCTTGAGACAATGACAACAACAATTTTGTCCAATGAAAAGAGATGGTTTTTGCTCAATTGTTCTTTGTTCAGTGTGAGCTTTGTTGTACACTGTACATTAATGGACAACGATGCAACAACATTTCCGCCTGCCCGTAGTAGTCGAAGTAGTAGCCTTTCAATTGCTTTTTCAGATCGTAAACAGTTTAAAACAGAAACTCCATGCCGTGGAACGAACAGTAAAGGACAAAGAAGCAGAACTGAGGTATTAAAGTCCAACTAAGTGAAAAGTATTAAGTTGCTAGCGGTTCTTTCTACATGTATTTCTTTGTTTTAGCAATTGACAAGTACGCTGTATACAGACTGAAGTGAAAGACTAATGATCAGGGTCTTGAAAAACTGAAGAGAAAGTACTGGCTTTCTTAAAATTTCATCTGCAAAATTTATGTTTTGACTTTAAGTTTTCTTGTATAAGGACTAAAAACCTTGGGCCCTTTCTCTCATCCTTTTTTTCACAAACTCTGTGGGATGTTGAAGATCCCACACTATTTGCAAAGAGTAGGACACGGAATTGCTGTTGTTGTCATATGCCCTACTCTCTTCTGCCAAATGTGGCCGCCTTTAAAAGGCTTATGGTGTGTTTGGCCTCCACACCGGAAACAGTCGTAAGTCATGGGGACTTTCCCGTGTGCTAGAACATAATAGGGAGCTTTCAGGCGCACCCAACGAATCTGTTCCTCACATTATCTGTTCCCCAGAGGAATCTTGCTGGCTGGCAAAAATACAGGTGTTTCGATTAGCTGGCTGGGAAATTTTGTTATTGATAGAGGTTTTGCCTGGGAATTACTGACTTTTTCTAGCATTTCAACCCGAGCTGGCTGTAGAAACTCTGAAGACTGAGGACGACTAAAAAAAAAAAAAAAAAAGAACCCCTTCCCTCTCCCAGAGAGTAGTCACAAACATACGACGGCTGGTCAGAGTGATTGCGCTTGCGGAAAAAACCTGTTTTGTCGCTTTTGTTCGGTCGTTTTGGATCGAGGGATTTGAAGGCGCGCGGAAATTCTGGCTAGGAAATAAATTTGATCAACTGGCTGTGAAACCAACCAATTTTATCTAGCTGGCTGGGAAATTTCTTGTGTGTCTTGTTGGGAAATAGGAACAGATAATGTTTTCCCAGCAACACTGAAAAAGAAAATGCCTTAATAACATTTATTTTCATTAACTGGGGTATAATAATACATTTTACAACAAATTGGTCGTTGGGTGCCCCTGAGCTTTATCGTCTGCGACGGGAACGGCAACGTGAACGTCATCTCAGAACATAAAATCGCGTTATTGTAATCACTTCGCGACTACTACAAGCTTTTTGACGTGTCAATGGTGTTGGCAGTCCCTCAAGAATGAAAACTAACTCCTAGTGCTGACGTGTTCTATAAAATCTCAAATATGGTTATTTCACGTTGCAGTTTTGCTGACGACGGCAAATATAATAGGGAAATGAAAAACGCACTTGAAGGGCGTGCAAACCTATTGTTTTTTCCCACTAAATATGCAAATTTGTCGCCGTTGTCGTTGCTAAAAGCTAAAGCCGCGGCTACACGAGCGATTTTTGTCTCGCGCCGGTGATGCGATTTTTTTCAGATTTTGTCGCCTGCGCGCGAAGGTGGCTTTTGGCAACAAATTGAAGGCCGCGCGAATCGCATACTTCAAGAGACCTGGGCACTATAAACAGACATTCCTACTTTAACTTCATTGGCTAAATAGTCTTGAGTCGCGTCGCAAGCACGGGCAAAAAGTTGCAGGGTGGCTACACGGGCAAGTATCTCTGCGATTTTGTCGAGAAAGTTTCAACTCTGGCGTCTTTTTTCTTGCGATTTTTTCACCTGTCGCATCGCCAGTTCAAGGGTGGCTACACGTGCAATTTTCATCTCGTGCTGGCGACGCGACAAAGTTTGAAAAAATCGCATCATCAGCGCGAGCAAAATATCGCTCGTGTAGCCTCGGCGTAAAGCTCCCTAATATACAGTACATGTACAGTACCCCAAAAAGTAGTTGGCTCTGCTTGCGGAAAAAAAGGGTTAATCCAGGGTGTTGAGAAGTCCCCCTCCCGGATAATCCGGTGTTTTTCTCACCTAAAAGATTAATATACAACATTTCTTTCTTAAAGTATACCTTTTTGATGCTTAATAAAGTTGTTACGTGTTCTTCTTCTTCTCCCTCTTACAACACTGCAGTCAGCTCAAAAAGACGATTAAAATGACTAACATTGAAGAACTTCAAATCCAGAGTGAGACTTACTATCAAGAGGTAACAGTGAATGTCTCAAAATTTAGTGTCTCCATCAAATTGTGTGTCATATGATCATATGAAAAGTTAGAACTTCGATGCATTTGTAAAACAATACTTTGAATTTAAAGTATCGACAATTTCAATGCAGTATAACACGACAACTGTCACCTGATCCTAGTTTTAGGGTGCAGGGATAGCGCAGTGTTGAAAACTCTCGCCTCCCACCAATGTGGCCTGGGTTCGATTCCCAGACTCGCCGTCATATGTGGGTTGAGTTTGTTGGTTCTCTACTCTCCTCCGAGTGGTTTTTTTTCCCGCCGGGGTACTTCAGTTTTCACCTCTCCTCGAAAACCAACCTATAGAGCGGTTTTCAATTGAGTGTCGAAAGTAATTAGCGAATTGCTTTGGTTTAAGATTACTTCTCTCAGTGATTGGTTCAAAGTTCTCGCGCCGCTTTTTCAACAAATCAGGGTTGCATTGCTCAAAGCATGGTTAGCACTAACCAGCGTTAAATGCAATGGAAACCTATAGGTTTTGATACCTCTCAACCAAAGATTAGCGCGGCTAACCAGGCTTCGAGCAACCGGCCCCAGAAGTGAAACCAAAACCATTCGTGGCTCGCACGTGCACATTTTCCCGCGCTTTGTGTCGGCTACGTGTAATTACTTC
>NC_090885.1:15691816-15694316 GCF_036669925.1 Montipora capricornis | reverse complement strand
GGGCCTTTTCGGGGCCTCACTCTGCATCTTGAGAAAGGAGGGGATTTCTGTTATCAAAGCCCACAGTCATTTCGCTTGCTATCCTGAAAACGTGTGAAAAGACGAGCTTATCAAAACAAAGCGGATGGCAGTTTCACAAATGAGAATGATATCAAAGACTCACTGGTCTGAGAATGTACCATGTGTGAATCCAGCACATTAACTTTGCACGATAAGGGTCCGAGAGCCCGATACTGCAGTCAGTTGTGTAACACACAATGCACAATGAAACGATTGAGTCTTAGACGACATTTTTTTCCTCCACCGAAACCCATACTTAACCCAAAGCTCAGTTATTGTTAAAAATTGTGAGTTGTGTTGTTTGCAATCCCAGACAAGAAACTTCCAGCTTTTTTTAAAGGTCTTTCTGATAGATAGTTTACCGCAAAGATCCTTTGGTTGTACCTTACCTCTCATCGCTCCGGCCGCTTGAAGCGTTTATATCTTGCGCAGGAGCGCAACAACATCTCTTCAGTGGCTACGAGAGCCGGCTGCATTCACATCTAATGTTACTTACAGGTTTCCCCAAAATAAATGAAACTTAGAGTTAAAGTTTGATGATGTGAGCGGAGTGACACATCTCGTTGAATTACTAGGATGCAACTTCAGTCCACACAAGACGAGCTGAACAGATTGCTTAGCGAAAGATCGTCAGAAGGAGACAAACGAAGATCGTCTGCGGCGAGTTTAACAAGGTATATCATGAAAAATCAAATGTTTGGCATTTAGTTGTTTCCGGACCGGTGCTTTTTATATTCTACATTTTACAAAATGTATAAGGCTCATAAGCGCTTTTTCCGCCTCGTTAGCATATGCCCTTTCAAACGTCGTGCTACTGCCTTGTCGACTTTAACTCGGTAGTAGCACGACGTTTGAAACTGTCCTCAGTTATTTGTTCCTTATTTGTACCCGTGTTGAACTCTATCATCTAGCAAGGGAACACCATTAATTTGCTCACACAAAGTAGCCCGTGGCTAGCTAGTACGTTTGTTTTCTCATCTGTTTTTTTATGTATCGTTTGCAGTCCAAGAAGGATGTCCGTCAAAGAGTCTCCTCCACCTCTTGATGGTGATGACAATATGGATCGGATGCTGAAGGAATTCCAACAGCAGCGAGCCGCAAAGACGCTACAGAGGCAGTGGAGAGGCTTCCAAGGAAGGAAGCAACGAATCAGACAAGAAGAACAAGAACAAGAACAACAACAACGAGTCAGAAAAGAAGAAGACCGACAAAATCAAGCTGCCGCTACGCTGCAGAAAAACTGGCGAAGACACAGAGAAAGGGTAGGGTGACCGATCATGTATCCAATGTTTTCGATGTTTGATCGCGAGAGCGCTGGGACTAGAGGAACAATTTTAGACGATGAGGGAGGGGAGATGGTCAAACCTCCGCACAGTATTCAGGGGTTTCGTTAAGGTTTGAAGCAGGGGGGCATATGGGTTTCATCATCATCATCAAGTCTCATCACCCCAGTAGGCACATAAGGCCTCCACGCTGTCTGACCAACACTCCCTGTCTTGCTTGTGCAACCACTTTGGCTACTTCCCAGCTCCTCCACCCGGCTTTGTTTCGCTTTTTCTCGACTGTTCTTCTCCAAGTAGGTTTTGGTCTTCCTCTCGCCCTCCGGCCTTCAGGAGTCCATCCCAAGGCCGTAAAGCAGTCGTTCTCATCCTCTCTCCCTAGTATGTGACCTAGCCAGTTCCACCTTCTTCGTGGCACCTCACAACTCATGTCATTGATCTCAGCCAACTCAATCACCCGCTTGTTTGTCACTTTCTGCTGCCATCTAATCCGCATTATCCGTGTCAGGGACTGGCACTGGAAGCTATTTAGTTTCCGTTCATCGTTCTTGGTGATCATCCAAGTTTCACAGCCATATAGTGGGACAGGTCGAACTAAAGTCTTGAATAGGCGTATCATATAGCTTTAACACCCGTCAAAGTATTTGGGGGGGGGGTGGGTTCTGGGGGCATGCTCCCCTTAAAAATTGTGAAATTCTTAAGTTGCAGAGATGTGTTTTCCTGCGTTCTGAAGTTCAAAGCAATGTTCTTCAACCACGGAAAAATCACACCTTTTTTTAAACAATTTAGATTTGATACCAGTGTCCACAAAAAATTAAGACGAAATCCGATAGAAAGTCGAGCATTTTCAGTTTTTAGTTGACAAAAAATCTGGTACCAGAATAATTTTAATTATTTTACAGTCCTTTTTACATTTCCTGAAAGCTGAAGATATAAAGATTTGCCTGAAATAACACCGAAAACAATTTCCCATGGGGAACGAGAAAAATTAAATTTCAACGTTCAGAGAAATTGTGCAAACACAGGTAAAATTTCATCATCAGTTTCATTTCACCAGTACTTTCAAGCAGTGCTGGAAATAATTTTTCTTTATTCACAGGACATATGTCCTTTCAAATCTTCATTTTGGTCGGACATTTGACAAATTGGACCGGACATAA
>NC_090885.1:15681816-15686816 GCF_036669925.1 Montipora capricornis | reverse complement strand
CAGCACCACTTAAACGTGATAAGACACGTGTCCCCAAAGCACTTCCACGTAGTAAGGCACGTACACGTGACCTGGACTCTTCACTTGTCGAAGCGCGTGATTCGGTGGTGGTATTTGCCGAAGACGCAAAGTCAAATCCAAGTAGTGACGCGCCTGCAAGGGATAAGGAATCAGCACGTGATCAGTCTCCACCAGATCTCGATAAAGCACTTAATGTTTCGGTCGTTGCACACGATGATACAAATGTTGGAAACGAATTTGCACGTGATCCATCCGCTCTCGCACGTGGTCCGTCTGACTCGGATGATGACGCGGTTGTGATTGGTGGGTCAACTAGAAGCAGAACAAAACAACAATCAAACGTTAAAACTGCTTTGAGTTCCACTGAGCCTGGCGATGACAGACAAAACACTTTAGAAGTAAACAAAGATTCGCCAATCACGTCCACGAAAAAATCTCGTAGCAAGAAAACAGCCGCAAAGAAAGAGTCTAGAAAGAACAAAACCGAAGATTACGTCGATGACAGCGGTAAGGAAGAGGGTAGGTTTCAATAGTGATTGAAAAAAAAAGAACTGGCTAACGCTGAATCACTATGGCTTCGCACTGATCTGTTACTAAAACTATTTTAGCCTAATCTATCAAACTTGAAACAGTCTTCTTATTCCCGCCAAGTGGCTATAGTAACATATCTATTCTATTTAACTTTTCTTGTAACTTGCTAAGCCAGTAATCATTTTAGTAAGAGGTTTATCCCCGCATTGTTTATGGCTAATCTGACAACTTCTTATTGACTTGTTTCTTTTTAGTTCATGAGAATATTCCGTGCTATTTTCCTCCAGTTTCTTTTTTGTTGTTGAATACAGAGGGAATAATATTTGCGTGCTAAGTAACCTGGCTCTTAGGAATGGAAGCGAGACTAGATATTATCCCTTTTAACTCACACCATGCTGGCCTTCCCTTTGGTGGTTTGTACAACAATCACTTTATCGTAGACTAGCATACTTTACATGAAAGAAATCGAGTCTGTTACTTTCAGCCTCGCTATGATTCACTGGCCAGGTCACTGAGCCCCTACACCAATAATTTATTAGTGTTAAAGGGTGTATGTCATGTTTTGTTTTGTTTTGCTGTTTTTCTGGTCAAACTAAACCAGAAACTCATCCCTATGACTTTGGGTACAATACTTCTTTAAATTCAAGAAAAAAAAGAAACAAGATGTGGGATGAAATTTGAAAAAAAGTGCTATTTTCGGTAGGATTGTTTGCCAATCCTTTTAGTTTTAGTGGGTGGAAGATGAAAATACCTCCCAATTTTATTTGTTTTTATCCATTTCTATCCTTGTTGTTACGACAGGAGACCATTAATAGTCTCATTGCAGTAACATAATTTTAACTGCACAAGCCTCATCATTGTCTTACTTTCTCCACTCATTCATTGGCCGCTTTTATCGTTTTACAGTATGAGCAAACTATCCTAAGATCGCCGCCCTGTTTGACCCCAAATTATTGCTTGTTTGGTAGCTACAACAACTAACCCTTGCTTGTAATCTTTCGAAGGTGCGCGACCTCGTTTGATCTCTCCTCCTCGTTTTTCAAATATCCCGGAACGCAGCGAAGATGAAGAACCCAGTTTTCAGAGATCCAAATCAAATCAAAGTCTTTTTGATGAGTTCCCAACCGTGTCCGCAGGCAACGAAGCTGAGCAACGAGCGAAGAGGAAAACCTTCGAGATCGTGGACAGTGATGACGATGACGATGACGATGATGTGGTAGTGTTGCCGTCAAGAAGAACGCTTGACACAGGAATCAGGAAACAACGCCCTTCTCTTTCGTCTTCAACCCGAGCAGCAAGCTCTCTGGGTGAAATTGACGACGAGGTAAGGCCTGGGTTGTCACGCTCGACCTATGGGATAGGCTCTACGAATAGAGAAAACGAGCAACGACTTAAAACCAGAAACGTGGAGATCGGGGACAGTGATGATGATGATGATGATGACGACGATGCGGTTGTGTTGCCGTCGAGAAGAGTGCGTGACACAGGAGTGAGCCAACCGCGGCTTTCTCTTTCAACTTCAACCTTAGCAACAAGTTCTCCGAGTAGAAGCGAGGACAAGGTCAGGCCTGGTTTATCACGCCCCGTCCACGAGACAAGCTCAGCCGAAGGTGAAATTCTCAGCATGAAAAACAGGCCTGGTTTGTCGCGTGCGACAGGAAAACTTGCAGCCAGAGGGAATATCGAAAACTCTGAACTCGACATTGGAAAAGGCGTACAAAAACCGGGCTTGTCGAAGTCTAAACGACCAATGAGTGCAAGAAGACCAAATGGAGATCGTAACGATGGACCTTCTGATGAAGGAAGTAAAGGAGTTACGGGTTGGAGACAGTCTGATGCACCTGCGGGATCGGAAGATGATAGCGATGATGAAAACGTGGTAGTAACCGGGAGAAAGACAAAGACCGCAAGTGGTGATGGGAAGACAAGAGTACGTCCCAGTCGGAAATCGCCTGCAGTTACACGTAAGAAATTTCGATGTTCTCATTACGAAGCATTAAATTTCCGCATTGTTATGCGCTGCGGTTGCTTTTTTGTCAAGACTAGTCTTTGGTTTAATATGGTTAGTTTTTAAATGACGAACACTATTTCGTCAAATTCATATACTATGAATACCGCAAAAGGGGTCCGTTACACTTGAGAACGTGTCTTGTAATTTGGTTGCGAAAGAAGTTCTCTCGTTGCGAGTCAAGTTTTGTGACAGTTATTGCGTTACTTGTTTTTTCCTCTCGCGATTCTCTCGTTTGGCAGTGGCTGCCAAACAGTGTGAAGCAAATTGCAGGGGTGATATTACGGCACTGTACTTCGCTTGAAAATGTCGTTGCAGCGTTGAGGAAAGTGGAATCGACTTTCATTCTCGAAACTCCTTGTGGCAAACAAAATATTGCGACAAGATTCTGTCTCTGGGTGTGTTACACTGGGGAGTTTCGCGTTAAACCTGTGCATGTCTCGAGTTGGAAGACAAATTCCCTAGTGAAACATAGGCTTAAGCCTTAACTGCGCCTCTCATAAACATGCAGATTCAGAAGTTGAGTTTTCAAACAAATATTTGGTTTTTTTGACTCTGGCGGCCACCTTTGAAAGCTGTTCAAGAAACAACCGACGAAGTTGAGCGAAATCTGTATGTAAGTTTCGATCTAAACTTAAGGAAAGAGTTTGCTTGGTTAGTGTATGAAAAGCGTTTAAAACTGAAGCCTATGTTTCACATGGCTTATGTTCATATGCGTCAATTTTAACTTGCCCGTGGTATGTAATCGTCTTACTCTCACATTACAGTGGCAGCACCATCTCAGCGTGAAACGCTTTCCAGTAGCTTGGATAATTTTTTCTCTTCGGCTGCCTCCTCTGCTGCAGACGCCAACAGCAAGAAGTCCCTCCGTCGAACCGCTGCTCGTGTTAACGAGAGTGACAATGATATCGATGATGATGATGACGACGAGGATGAAGATGACGACGACTTAGTCGTTTCTTCGCGTTCGAAGCACAAATCTAGACGAAAGGAGGCGCCTCGAAAAGACTCCCGCGATTCAGGTAAACAGTTCCTAACAATACTCTTTGCGAGAAAGCGATCATTGTGTCTATCATTGTACCTTATGGATCCCCGATATGCGATAAGTTAACAGGACTGGGGATTTTAAGCAACGACACTGAGCACCACAAAGCAAGAATATGATGGGTTAAAAACCGTGCATTTCTTTGCCGTACTCCACAAAACAACAACGTGAAATCACCAAATTTTAGGTTTGGACGACAACGTGAGCATATAACAATGAATCATTCACTTTCTATTTATACTTTGGGACCGTTTGTACTCATCCAGTTACAGGATAGTTCATCCGTATTGTACAAGAACAAGAACAAGACAGAATAATAGCGAAATAGTTTCGATAGCGCCAAGTTATAGTTTGGAGTGACGGTTTCGTTAACGTTGCCGTTGTCTTCGCAATTGCTCAATTCAACTCCCTATTGTTTTGTGGCGTTGCCGTAGCCATGGACGTAGACGTAGCCGTCGTCGTTTCTTAAGTGCGATCCAAGCTCCAGCTGGGGCCCGTTTCTCGAAAGTCCCGAAACTTTACGGGCCATTTTCGGGTGACAAAATTCCCTTTGTATCTCAAGAATGGAGAGGATTTAAGTCGTCAAACTTCACAGTCATTTTTCTTTTTGTTACCTTAAAAACATGTTAAAAGATCGGCTTTCCAAAACAAGCGGTTGGCAGTTTCACAAACAGCTTTTCGGACCCGAAAAGTTTTCGGGACTTTCGAGAAACGGGCCCCTAGCCCCAGTTGTTCAAACGATGGATAGCGCAATCCGCCTGATAAATCACTATCCACTGGATAACTCAATCGCTTTTGATAGTTTTTATCCGCTAGATAGTGATTTATCCGCTGGATAGCGCTATCCATCGTTTGAACAACTGGGGCCTGATCTTTAGCGCCTTTTGTATTATTCAGGTACAAATGCCGTTTTTTAAGGAGGTTTGAAAGGGTTTCAACACTTAGAAGACTCCCTGTTTACATCGAATGACGCTACAACACTGTATCACGTAACTGCAATGTTATGGTACCATATGAGACACTGATCATTTCCAAACAAGATGTGATCATTATAGTAATGTGATAAGTCACCTTGGCAACGGGAAAGCCCAGCAAAAACACCCCATATTTTGGATTTAGTTGCTCATATCTCAAAAACGAACTCGGTGACCCCCCTTTTATTGCTGAAGCGATTAGAAGTCCACGATAAAACTTTCGGCAAAGTTAAAAAAAATTCTGTCTAGAGGATTCACAGCTATCTTAAAGAAATCACAAAATTAAGGTGGCTCTGAATCCACGAGACAGATTTTTTTAAAACTTTGCAGAAAGTTTCATCTTGCCCTTGTGATTACTTTTCAGAAGTAACCTTTTCAGAAGTCACCGAGTTCGTTTTTGAGATATAAGCAACTAAAGACA
>NC_090885.1:15634316-15676816 GCF_036669925.1 Montipora capricornis | reverse complement strand
GGCACAGGGAATCGCTGTCTTACCTCATATTCTCTTGACTGACCACAATACTGAGAAAATTTCGTCTGTATTTGTTTTTTCAGAGGGCCAAAACTTCCAAGAAGAATACATGGAGTTCGGACTTTGAGTTTGAAAAGCCTCCCCGCAGACCAGAATCAGCCCTTGATGAGCTGTTTTAGCACTTCAGTTGAAAGTTGACACTAAGCATCCGGCTCATGGTGTAGCAGACATTGTCAACTAACCACCAAGTACACTCAGAAATCTAAGTGTCGTTAAATGTTTTGTGTGACGCAAATGCTCTCAGCAAGTAGGGAATTAATATCGGAAACCTGTATTACAGGGTTGTCAGCAAAACTACATAAATTACTGGATACAATGTTTTGCTATGTTTACAGACCATGACGTGTTCAGCCCTTTCGTTCGCCCTGTCACACGATCGATGGGCGAAATTTTCCAGCCCCGGAGCGGGGGCCATAACTGTGAGAACTGATGGCTAACTGGAGTCATAAGAGGACCACAGTGGCATAGATCATTCCTTTTCTGGCCTATAGTATCTAAAATGACCATACCCCGGGGCCCTCGGGACTCTCCGTTCCAAAGAACAGATACCCTAAACCCACAGGAAAGGATATTTACAGGAAAATTTCCCAGGCATTGCCGCTTATTTCCCTTTCGTAAACAAGCGATGCCATTTTTGACGGTCGATACCATTCTTAGTAACCAAGCCTTTTTCTTGGGTTAGCTTTCAATAAATTGTTAGGGTTAGCTTCAAATACTTTAAAATTGCTACGTGAAGCCGTTGTTTCGGTAATGTTGAGGTTACCCTCAGCTGGGAGAGGTTACCCTCAGCAGGGAGAGGCTATCTCTTCGCCGAAAGAAACAAAAAGCCTTAATGATGTATAAAACCATGAATGACCTTGCTCCGGATTATCTACAAAGTCTTTTCTCTCAGCGTCACTCTGCTTACAACTTAAGAAACTCTGAGGGAAGGCTGACCCTGTCCAAACCAAGCACCAATTATTTGAAACGAAGCTTCTCTTACAGCGGGGCCATGCTATGGAATAACTTGCCCAAAAACTTAAAAAATGCTGCATCCGTTGAGCATTTTAAGCGAAATATCAAGAAGGTAGCTGATATATTGGATTCCCACACGGCAATCATGTAAAGCAGTTGTAATTAGTTTTAGTTTTTAACTTAAGCTTAACTGATGATTTTCCGTGTTTAAATAAAGATTTACATACATACATACATACATACATACATACATACATATATACATGCATACAAGTGTATTTACTGTTAATAATCCATTGAACCGAGTTCGATTCGATCAACTTTTTCTAATTATTTTGCTAAGGTTTTTTTTTTTTTTTTTAATTCTAAGTGATATACACTGCTAATGTAGTCCTAGATTAAGTGTTTTTTTTTCCTCATTTGCAAACGACAAACTTAACAGTGAAAATTGTTCTAAGTCTCGTCCTAATGGCATCGCTTGTTTACGAAAGGGAAAATTGCGGCACCGTCATCTAGAACAACTGTGACGCGTTATGGTTACCAATTTGTTTTGATTTAAGAGCTCTTTGTGTTATAACAACTGGGCAAGCAAAATACGTCACAGATATTCAAGATGGCGCCGCCCGCGGGAACCCAGCAATTTGTCAGTAGTGTGTAATTTTCCTTGTGTGTACTCAGCCCTGTAAGGGTTGCGAATACAAATTGTGTAAAACGCAAGGAAATGTCGCGTGACTGTCTTGTGTTATGCAAGGAATAGAGAGGTGGTTTCTCCACTTCCCATTCCCTCGTTGCGTGATCGCGCGCTCCCCCCTTGGATTCGCTCTGACGAAGGGTTAACGCTCGAAACGTCAGCTTTTAGAATCTCTGTACGGTGGCCAATTTACATAATCAACTCCGTTGATAAAACCAAATTTTTGTATACTCCCTCCACAAAGTTCGTTTATTAGCAATATTTGTAAACCAAACGCCGGGTGTAGCAGTTGATGTCGGAAGAAACTGAAATAAGCGTGATTGCCTCTGTAAGGTGCAGACACTGGAGTAGAATAAAGTCTTTTTACACCGTGGTCGTTGGTTGGATGTTTGATTAAAGTTCACGCTTGGTGAATCGCGGGCGGGGTGCTATCAACTTTGAAGCACAAAGGTAATCGTTACCCTTCACAGTTTTTTTAATATTCGCCAAGGAAGATACTTCAACAATTTGATTCTCCTTCTGTTTAGCGGTGTCGTTGTCTTTTCTTTCCTTTTCTTTTCTTTCGCAATTCCGCTTCATTTTTGCTCAGCTGCTTGTGGCAAAAAGATGCATGCGGTGATCATTGAGCCCGCGTAGCAAGCGCTGAAATGGAAGGGAAAAAGGGGAGGCACCGCGAGTATTGAAATGGAAGGGGACTGGGGAGAGGAGGGAGTGGATCCCTTTTAGCGCTTGCAAAGCAGGCTAGAGTTCATTTGATAAGGAGAAACTTCAATCTCTGCGTTGCTGTCCTAAGTTTCCTATTTGTTTTAGTTTTGTGCTCTGCGACGTCAGTGTGGCACCGACGTTTATTAACTGTACTAGTCAAGCGTTTTTGAGTGATGTTGCTGTACAATGATTCTAAAAGACAACCATTGTCTATTTCATTTTAACACTGAGTGCCTTAGGCATATCTCGATTGTGATTGCTGGTGTCACTGTTAAATGATACTGCTTTAACAGAAATGATCATCGCTTGGCCAAATTTTAAGATGACTGGAATAGCATATAAAATAGACCAGTGTAGTGACCAGGAAACCGAGAAATGAAGGAAAATAATATATTGACCATAAAGCTGATGACAATGTGGTGCCTAAGCCCAGGTGTTTATCGAGGGTGATTTTATTTAGCGCGGTAATAATAAGAATAAGTCGAGGCAATGCTGTGATTATTTGACGACGGCGTTTATCGATTAAATACGGAAATGTCTGAAACCTCAGTAAAGTTCCAAATAGAATTGTGCATAGCCATGATTTCACTGAATGGTGAGCCACACGTGATTCATCTCTTACTTTTGGAGACTCGACTGCTACATTAACGTTGAGCCTAAACATCGGAACTCCGTCGTGTCTCGTCGTGTTTAGTCCCGTCCCGTCCCGCACGCACGCAAAGATTTAGCTAACGTCAATTCTAACATTGAAGAGAATCTTATGAACAAAGTAAATACATATCTTGACTGTTACGCAGGTTTATCTTTTACTTCATTTGTTTGATATTTGCTTGTTTTTAAAACATTTCGACTTCGCTCTCTGAGTAGGCTTGAACAAAAGTTCTTTTGGTGCTGATGACGGAGGCCGAACGGGCGTGCTCGTGGTTTTTCGTCTCCCTGCCGACAGATAGGAATTGCTTCTTATTACATCATGTTCTCCGTTAATACCTTTATCGGAAGCTAGCACTAAATACTTGATATCAGTGGTAGCGGCCGAGAGTTAAAATCCCTATCCTTTCCCCGAATTGTGTTCGGAAAGCTTTGGAACCTCTGTTGTTGATACGTTGGTGGCACCGTAGGTGCGTGCTTTTAATTCCAAGTCCAGCTTATCTGGTTCATCTCGGACTATTCGTTTCGCAGTTCCGACAATTACTCCAGTGCTGCCCCATTCACCAAAGGGCCCTTTTGTGTTCGGTAGATTGCAACCTTTTTCTTGCAGTGTTTTCCTCTAAGCAAACTTTTGGACTGTGCTTGAGATCAAAGTTTTGTTCGCCTTTACAGCTGGCAGACATTTGACTCTTTTTGTCTCTAACCGACGTTACCATTAAATCGGTTTTTTTTATTAATGCTTTCATTCCAATCACTTGTACTTCCAAACAGGAATTGGGATGCTTGGATAAGTCCCAGTGCTGAAACTTCTTCGGTGCAGTTTCCTTTTTCCTGCATCTGAAACAAAAATGTCATTCCAAACTTCTTGTGTCGTGTAATTCTCGAAATCTGACGATTCTTGGCAGCTGCGAGTTCCCGTGGGTCTTTCTCTTACGGAGCTAAGAGGTGGACAAGTAATTTCTAGTTTCCTGTCTTTTTCTTTGGACGAAAAAATCCGAGACCTTTGCATCGTAAGGTGACCGGTGGATAATGAATGGAATATTGTCGGAACCGGGTTCGCCTCTCCTGGAAAGCGACTTCTGCCCATTCGAATCTGATTGGAAGATGTTTGTTGCTGTAGCTTTCTTCGCTCAATGCTGACCATAGGGTTACTCTTGACTTCCTGTATTTGCGCTAGCTCTTTCTTTAGCGCTTCTTGTTCCTTCGCTATCATACTTTTGGCTTGTATCACTTCGGCGTCTAAGGAATTTAACTCTGAACCAAGACGCTGGGATGCCATTTTGTTTAGTCGACGAATTGCAAAAACTCGATTTGAGACCACCGAGGGACTGTCTTCTCGCGGAGGGTACCAAACTGCCGACATTTTCGGCAGCTTACTTGTATTTGTTAGATCCTTCCAAAGACCTTAGTAGTTGAAATCAGGAATGACGTCTAAAGCTTATGCCTTTTGCCCTGAGCTATGAGCTTATGCGTCATTGTTTGTTGCCAACTAATTAGGTAGACACGCAGATTAAACAATGTGACAGTTAATTTAATGTTACTATCGCCATGAACGATTCACTTCAAAATTTTTCATTTCAAGAGTCTCATAAAACTGGGAAGAATCGACTTGGTAAGGCGTGTGAGTTAAAAAAAGCTGCCTTGGTATTCCCTGGGATGACAAGAAAATTTGATTTTGATTTGGGGGGCTTTAGTGAAAGACAAACTGAAGGTTTTGGCGTGAACTGTCCAATGAAGCGTTAACGCTGGATGTTATGTAAAGGCTACAGACGAGTTTGCTCGCTTTAAGTGACAGATAATTTTTAAATAATGAGTAACGCTTATGTAAAGATGAGCTCGAAGATAAGAGGTGGCGGAAAAACAGCTCTTTACACCTTGTTATCCCGCTATAATGTTATAACCCGGAAACTGTAAGGTAATCAAGACGTGAATTTTTTTTTCCATCACATTCAGCCAAGGAGTTCAGTCTGCAATAATTTCTTCCTTGAAAGCCCTTTATTTCCCGCAGCTTAAAGAGACCACTGTGATGTCACAGATCATAACCTTTGGCGAGAGTCCAACCAAATATAAAGTTAATCAGATTTCAGAATGCCCAATCTTATTTTGTTTCCTATTGTTGAAATTTTTCAAATTCCTCCGTTGTTATCTGTGTTATCCGCACAGGGCTGCCTGGCATGTGGTGCTTATGGGAAGTGCTTGACATAGCTTTGGATAGCCCTGGATAGCCTTGTATAGCCCTTCATGGCACACTACAGCCCGATTTATAGGAGTGCACGGTAATGGATTGGCGTTAAACATTTAAGCACATAATGTTGTTGACAAGTAAGTCATTATCATATCTTCATTTACGCTTGAATTTTAGAGTAGCTTTGGTGTAGCCATAAATGGACCTCTTCCTCTTTAGCTTGTACGTTTTGTTTTCCCATTTCAGACCACGTGATGTTACCCTAGGGAACAGTTTCTTTCAAATGTGGTCTTATACACGTGCACATGTATGCATAACTTATGAAAAAATAAAAGGAAAATTCCTTTGGGAACATCTGAAATGGAATAACAAAACGTACAAGCTAAAGAGGTCCCTTTCTGACTCCGTATACTACCCAGCGTGCTTTAGTGGGTTCCAGGCGACTGGGCGAAAACTTGCGTGAAGACTGGACAAAAGTCCTTGACATGCGCCAATCAGTTCATCATGTCAACATGGCGGGTTCTCTCTTCGGACTCAATTCAGAGATTCCGGTAATATCGTTTTACGAATTCCTTATGGAAAGAAACAATTCACTAGTAGGAATGTCGACAGTTTCTTCCGCTTCGTGGTACAGGTAAATTAATTTTTCTTTTCCTTTTTCAGGCCTTTGAAGATGAAGAACTTTCTGAATTGGATCCAACTCTGACGAATCTCGACGATGGAGATAGTTATGACCAACTTAACGACGACACGTTTGGCTCAGGAGCCTTAGGTAAATGATTATTTTTCCGTACTTTTAGCGTTTCCTTTAAAGCAGTTTGCTCTACTTCTTACCAATTTGTATAGGCGAAACAAACATGTGCATAAAGTTGAACCGTGGATCAAGAGTTATTTGTGTAACAAAATTAAGCCAGTCATTGTACAGTCTGTACGTTGCAGCTATCTGTTGGTAACGTTATTTTCTATATCATTTGGCCAGTTTTAGGTATGTAATAGGTTATTCAGAAAAAAAAAAACCTAAACCGTATTTTACTGATAACTTTCGTTTTTGTCTTCATTCTCTTCCGTCCAGCAGTTTTACTTTCTATTGTCATTTTCCTACACGCATGTATGCTTCTATTGTCGGTATACAAAGGAGTACAACATTTTGTGAAAGGTGTTTCTTTGACACCAGATATTCAAAGCAAGGGATTAGATTTTCACTTTCAGAGGCAAAATTAAAAAAAAAAAGAAAAGAAAAAGCTGGTAATGACAAATACATGTGTGATCAAAAGTACTACTTTCTATACTCCTTTTCAACCCGGGTCATAGTCTCTTGTACTTGTGTGGGCTAATTCTCAATGCAGAATTTACAATAGGTGGAGGTAGACTATTATATTCTGAAAGTGAAGGAGCAGTGTGGTTGTTTTTTCCAAGCTTGCAAAATTAATAATACCAACAATGGTTACAGCAAGTAACCAAAAAAACAAAAGGTACAACTGATTTTGCCAACAACTTGGACATGAACTCTTATTATGGACATGAATTCTAATTATGTATGAAGGAAAAAATAAAAATTCCAACTTAAACACCAAATAATTATTATTTTTATTTTTATTTTTTTGTATTTTAATACTGTTCATTTGTTTTCATATTAATTACATCTACTGCACAGAGAACCTTACACTAAACCACATAAGTCTCATTTAATGCATACTATACTTATGACACACGCACACACACTCATACACCGCTTTCCTAAGCCTCAAGAGTATCGCATTAGACTAAGAACAATACACAAGGTACAAGAATATCAGACTGATAGAATATTTACATATTTGTCCCACTTCGAGTAGTGGACAGCAGGGAGTCGATCAACGTTTGACTTGGCAATCATTGTCTCAAGTTGATATGCTTATTAATTTTTGCAATAAATACCCTAATACGGGGTAACTCTTTGTTGCATCTACACGAGTTCAGCTATTGTTTCGCTAACAACAAGATATGGTTTACATATAATGTGTGGTTCCAGAAAATATTCATACCCCCACCACGGAAGACTTTTTGATTTGCACCCCCCTCCCCCCAGGATTTTCCGTTCCAGGGGGGTCTTTGATGACCCCCCCTCCCCTCAGGAATTTCCAGAATTTCTTTACTTATAAAAACGAAAGTGATTTAGTTACGTAGTTGCGGTAGAATTTTATTACAACAGTGTAAACATTAAGGTTAACTTTTAGAAAAATATAACGCTTTGTTAAGCTCATTATCCAGCTAAACTTTCAGCTTTTACAAAGCTTAAACATTTGGGTTGCACGTCGACTGTTTCACGCTTTTGTGCGAACTTAGATGAGAACATTTCACTCGCTTAAACAACTTCGCAAACTGTAGTAAATAAAACAGAAACTTACAAGGTTCCTTTGTCTACACATTTTGTCAGTTTCTTCAGGTTGATTCTTTAATATTTAGGGACCACACACGTTGACGCGGTAGGTTTCGTGGGCAACCGGTCGTTTCGATCGAAGGTCGTTTCGATCGAAGTTCGTTTCGATCGAAACCAAAAGTCAGTTCGATCGAGGGCAAGAGTCAGTTCGATCGAAGAGTAAATGTTTATAAAAACTACAGTTTTGCGAGCGTATTGATAATAAAAGTTCTTGTGTTGTGTAATGTTTGCGCGAAGTAATATGCACGGCGCGCAAACGCGGTGTTCAATTGATTTTTCTTTTGTTGCCGGCGTTTCTTTTTCGGCGTTCCTGATCGGCAATGCTCAATTAGCTATTCGCTATAACGTGCGTACACTGAAACACGGGGTTTAGATTTTATTACCATGATGAAACGAACAAGTATTGTCACTTTCAATGAGAACCGAGCGAAAAGAGATTAAACGTTGTTGAAAACACTTGCGATTGGAACAGAATCCGTGGAAACAGACGGCTGGCGGTCATGTTCCTTGAAGACCAAGGTTCAAGGATGTGTTTTCTACAACTCCGAAGTTAACTGTATCAAGAAATATTTTTAAACAGATTTGATAAATAGTAAGTTCAATACACTTAAGCAATAGTTACAGTCTTCGATCGAACTGACTCTTGTCTTCGATCGAATCGACCTTCGATCGAAACAACTTTCGATCGAACTGACTTGCATTCGTTTCGTGAACGTTGTCACAAAGGCGATTGTTTTACGAAGAATATTATTGACGCTAAAATACTCAATGATATTTGGACAGTTATATATGGAGATTTATGTGCAGTCTTCAAAATTAATGACTCTCCAGCAGTCCTTATCGCCGGTAAATGACACACAGCATCATTGATGCTTGCCTATGAGCCACGGATGGAATCAAGAGGGCGACTGTTATTCCCTGTTATTGTTTTTGGCGCGATTTACTTCCTCCAATGAGTAGTCAAACTCCTGTTTTAGAATTTCCAGTTTGACATAACGAACTGAACCTCAACAATCGTTTCCCGATGCCGCAATAAATATTGCGTTTACTCAAAGAAGAGAAAACTTGACTCCCGGTTCCTGTCCGTGGTCTAAATGCCACCCACAAAAAAGAAAATGTCGTTGCACACAAGCGTTGAGATGGTGGGAACTTGCGTCTCATCGCATTTTCAATGAGTTACTACCCCCAGTAAAACATAAATCCTATCAATAATGGGTTTATGGCATGTGAAGGTAGCGAAAAGTGATACTCAAGTGAACGGTAGTGTTGGTTGGACGAAAAAGAGACAAACGTGGAAGTCTGGGGTCAAGACTCCAGTTGAGACCACCATTTTAAATGTTTGAATCCGTCCCAAATGAAAGACACGCTCTTAGCTTCGGGAGATTGTAGCGCTAGCTAACTCAAAGAAAAACGGAAACATTGAAGCTAATAGTATTAACTTTATCTCAAAACTGACTTTTGTTTCAAAACATCGTCCGATAGTGTGTTTTGTGCTTCAGATCGATCGTATGTTGCTTTCAATGTTTTGTACGTGGTTCGTGACCCTTTGGAAAAGTAGTTTCCCACGAAACCCCCCTACCCCTTGGAAATTACTGCCCTTTAACCCCCCCTCTCCCTCGGAATTTCCAATTGTCTTCCGTGGTGGGGGTATGGATATTTTCTGGAACCACACAATTCATCTTCGCAAGAGAAGATCCCAAGCAATGTATCTTTAAGTGAGAGCCTTTGAATCTTAACACCTTGATCATCAAGCCATTTAATTACTTCTGTCCAGAAACTCTCGGGATAGTTACAATATACAAGAATGTGCTCAAGGGTCTCGTCTGCATCTCCACAAAAAGAACACGCCGGAGATAGATAAATGCCAATCTTATGAAGAAATACATTTGTGGTTAGACACTTATTCAGGACTTGATAATTATTGGTGTTGTGACAAATCATAGATTACTGGACAGGGACAAGGGAGGCTAGGAAGCTAGTAAAAATGTAAAAGGGGAAAAAAGAGTCGAAAGATTGGTTGGTAAACTGGACAGCTACTGTGCACGGAATGACATGTGAACAAGCATAACAAAGTGCTCATACAGCTATTTTGATAAGTCACTGTATTCACGCAAAAATTAATTTTAAATGTAATAGACCTTATTCACGATGGCCGCTATGTTGGATTTGCTATTATCATGCAAATTAGCTACACACTTCTGAGGGGCCAAACAACACAAATTCGAGAGGTTATAACGAACATATTAGCCACACAGATGATTTGTTTGATGTTCATTGAATGTTTATCACCTACATGTAAGTAATAAAATAGAAAGATTACACAAGTTACTTCGACGTTTTTTAGTGAAAAATGAGCAGCGAACTAAGTAGAAAGTCAAACTGTCGAAGGCAATCAAAAGATATAAAATTATTATAAAAGTTACTTAATTCTAAATACTAAAATGGACTTTTAGCAATGCTAATTCTATATTTTGACTAGCCGATTTTCCGCGATTTGCCTTTTTTTCAATGTTTGCCCCCCAGCATAACACATGGCTAATTTGCATGATAATTTGAAAACCAACGTGGTGGCTATCTTGAATAAGGCCTACATGTGTATTCTTGTGTTCAAGCAAAAAAAGGCAGTCAGGAAAAAAGTTTGCAAGATTCTATGACATGAATAGAGCAGTGTAGTTTTTCAAAAACTCAGTGTGTAACTTTGTAATGCCAAGAAGCTGAGAAGCTAAATGCAACTCTTGTGATTGTAGAAGATGACTGGGAGCTTGCTCATAGGAAACTATCAGGCTTACACGAGGAAGGGACACACGAGGTGCAGTATGCCAACTGGCTCAAGCAGAAAGGCTTTGAGTGTAAGCAGGGTGAAGAGAAATCTACAACAGCAAAATATTTGCATAGTTCAACTCAGGAAGATTTTGAGGATGAATTGAATCGTGAAGAGGTAAAGACAATGAGTTGCATAGAAACAATACTGAAAATTAACTTTTGCAGTTCCTCCTGTTACGACTATTATATTAATTAATTAATTAATATTTAAATATGTTTCCAGTATTTCAAAGTGCAGTACACGTATCTATACCATGATTAAAATGTTACCTTTTGAGGTTTGTATGATTTTGACAGTATTATAATTCCTTCCTCGAACAGGAAATCCTGGAACAGAATTTAACTAAACTTGTGGAAGATGATGAAGCTGACTCAATTCTTGTTCCTAGGGTATCATCTAAGCACAAGGTAATTCCTGTTACTTCAGTCAAATCAAGAAAAAGAAGCAAACTACATGTATACACCCTGCATTAATATTTTTCAGGAGATTAAGCACCCATCTGGCATAAACCCAACATGGGATGGAACTTCACCTTTGTCCAGCCCAACATCGTCAACATCAATAAATGATCTGGTAAGATCTCTTTCCTTCAGATCCTGTGCAACATAGTTTTGCAGTACATATAGTTTGGTACCTTAAAAATTTTGATGAGCAGGTACATGTAGTGAAAGGGAGGTTTAATGCTGTCTTTTATCAGATTGTCGAGCAAGGTAGGCATTGCAGTAGTTTTCACCAGTAGTTGGCCAGATGTAAGTTAAATGCTATCATGCATTATGGTGCTGTGAGCTAATGGTTCTATTCCAGAAAGTGATTCTAACTAATTTGACACATTAATGTGTTTAAACGCTGCCTTACACTGAACATGTATTTTACATTTGCATGATTGTATGCTAGAAAGGGTCACTCGCTTGTATATATTCATGTATACATGTGTAACCACCCACACAAAGCAACAAAGAAAGAAGTCTTGATGTCTGCGACAAAAAAGTGATCACCTGGCAACACAGCTGAAGGAAGTGCATGGTTGTCAATTTAATGTTATAGAGTTTCACAAACAATTACTGGATTGGGATTGTTATTTGTCCTTGAGTGGCTTAAAAATCTCGCTTTACTGTTCAGAGCAATAAGCAAAACCTTAATGCAATCTTGACTTAAATAAAATTATGTGCATTTCCCAAGGTACAGTCAACTCTCCACTAATGGACACTCTCGTATACAACTCTACTTATTCACCTTTTTCAATTCCCCATTTACCTTCCAGTCAAACTCTGTATTTACACATTCCCATAAGCGGACGCTCTCAAGTAAACAGACGTGGACACTTTTGAAATTTTAAAATTGGATTTTTTTTTGTTTGTGCTCTCTTGTAAGCAAACACCCCATTTGTGGTAATTGACACTCTTGGCAATGAAATTTGTTTTTTATTTGCAATTCAAACAAAACTATGACTTTTGACAGGGCAACAGAAAAGTAGGGTGGGTTTTGTCAAATCTGCATTGGTCCGCGGGAAAGCAAGTTGCCTGTTCGTTTGACATGAACGAGAGTCCAACTTGTATTTGTAGTGTCGCGTTATGGGAATATCGACAATTCTTGTAAGCGGACAGCTCTACCAACGGACGCTTTTCCCAATTCCCGATGGTGTCTTCTTACGAGAGAGTCGACTGTATTGATAATGATTGATGATGATGATGATGATGATGATGATGATTATTATTAAGCAAGTCACATGTTATTGCTTTTGCCGTGCTTTGTTTAGATCTCACCTTCCTCCAAAATATGGGGATCCCCTTCTAAACTTGATAAAGAGAACAAAAACAAAGGACCAGTCAATACCCAACAGTCAGCGTCACCATTGGATAAATTGATAAAAGCGGAGGCTGAAAGGAAACAGAAACTTAGGAGACCATTTTCTCCAGCCTTTGAGGTAAAAATGTATTTATTTATATTTTTTGAAAAGTATTATGAATGAAAATATTTTAGTATACATATAAGTATTCCCAGCCTGCAAATGGCAAAGCTAATGGATGTGTCCAAGTTCTCCAATTGCCCTATACAATCATGTAGGGTAAAGTCTGCTTACGAGCCCAGTGACCCATTTGGCTGGAGATTATCCTGGTTCCTGTAGCATGAAGCTAAGAGTATTATTGGTACTCCCCCCTGGATGGGATGCTAGTCCATCACAGTGCTACCCCCAACAATAAATTCGCTGGTACCCATTTATACACCTGGGTGGAAAGAGGCACAGTGAGAGTAAAGTGTCTTGCCCAAGAACACAACACAATGTCCCCGGCCAGGGCCTGAAACCCAGACCACTTGCTCGGGAGTCGAGTGCACTAACCACAAGGTCACCGTGCCTCCCACAATCATGTTCAACAGTGTTTATTAACAGGAAGATTTGTGAGACGGGGCTTACTGTATTACTGAACTTATCTGAAAAGACTTTCAATGTAAATTTGAAAAAAGGTGGACCGACGTTTTTCAAATTTACCCAAATTCGATTGATCCATTTCAATCTTCTCCAGTTTTGTTCATCCATGTCCTTTCTTGGCTTCCCTGTGTTTTGTTAGAGTTCTTCTATAGTTTTGAACAGTTATTTTGATATTTTAGTTAATTCTATGACCATTCGATCAGTGCTGAAATTGCCTGAAATTGCGTGACCTAGCCCCTTGAAAGACCGTGAGGCTTGATCTGACCGGAGTTGTGAACATGGGATCTCCCTTGCGAAAGTCCAATGTTCAACTTACTATGCCACCGGTTGTTAACATGTTATAATGTGTTAAACAGAAATGGCTTCATAGGGAAATTTGAGTCCATTGGTAGAAAATCAGGAAGTAAAATTTGGAACACCAGGGAAATTATGCCCCCTTCTGGTTAACAGTGTTGTTGAATAATTATCTGTTTGAAAGGTATCTTTATGAGCACAAGAACATAATTATTTATCTTTACCTGCAGGATGATTCCATTGTTACAGCAATTCCTCCACCAGGCCTGGTGCCTCCAAGTCGATTCATGAAGAAACCCCCACCTGTAAATGCTATTAAGCTAGAGGACCTGGAAAAGGAGCTCACAGGGGATACCAGTGCTCCTCAGCAAGTACCAGAGGGTCCAAAGCAAACACCTCGCAAGACAATGATAGGTCAACCACCTCCTGGTATTCCGAGGCCCATGATGACCCCTCCTGGTTTTCAGTCTCCTTTGACAAGAATGGTAAGCATCAACTATGTCAACTACATTAAATTTTGTACATTCAAGTTTTACAAATTGTGAGTGATTTGTTTGATCTGAACTTCGCACATCGAAAAGTAAAGAGCAGCTTTCCAGTCTTTTGAAATAATGATTAACTGTATGCACCCTTTGCAATGTTAAAGGACTGTTACACACATGCTGTTTTGACAGGGTGATTACTGTATGTAGCTCCCTGTGTCACATTTTGGCTGTCTTTGCCCTCTTTGAAGCTCTTTACCTTAAACTCTGTGTCTTATTTGTTGACAGTCTTGGATGTACATGTAATTTTAGGAGAAGGAAAAACAGAATCGTTATTTCTATTCCTCTTTCAAAATGATTTTTTTCTGTTTGCAGCATACTCCCCCATTGCCACGTCAGATGTTTCAACCACCAAGACCCAGTCCCTCTAAACATCCAATTTCTGCAATGTCTGGAATGCATGGTATGCCTGGAATGCTAGGTCCAGGTCCAGGGCCAGGGCCAGGGCCACATTTGTTAAGAACCCCCAGGACACCTCTGTTTCCAAGGGATCCATTTTCCATGTTGCATTCTGACCCTGGTAGGTACATGTCAGCAAACGAGTGCACATATAAAGACAGTCTGGTACATGCGACTGTAACTTCATTAAATTTTGATATTTTTGTATAGGGGTGATGAAAGTACTTTCTCTTAACCTATTGACTCCTGGGGGTTCCCCATTGGCGAGTAAAATCGTCTGGCGTTAGACAGAGCCAAATACTAAGTATGGCCTGTTTTGGCCAGTTTAGGGTTGAATGGGTTTTAATCTTGGTAAACGTAATAATATTATAATGTTTTCACGTAAGATACATCACTTTAGTAACTAAAAGCAAGCAACTAATTAAGGAGCTGTAAAGAAGCCTTAAAAAAATCCTGGATTGAAACAAACCCATGTATTTGATTATGCATCACATAGAAATCAGGTGCACGTGCAACTGAGTTAATTTCATGGGAAATATATTCAGAAGTGGACATTTCATTTCTGTATTTTTGAATAATTTTGTTTTATAACTAGGTCATTTATTACTCCGAGGGGGTTTCCTTAACTTTCCGATGAGCCCACAATATGCAAGATTTGGCAGCCCTCAGTTTCATAACAAAAGGTTCCAGGGTCCTCGTCACAACTTTCCAAGAAACCAGTATGACAACCGATTCTCCCATGAAATTCGTTCACCCAGACAGCAGCAGGACAGGGGGGAACATCAGCATCAGTTTACCGACTTAGAAAGGAAGATTCACAACATACTGACTTTGGCTGAAAGTGGTCCAAGAAAAGATGACCCTTATGCAGGGCTGATGACCAGAAGAGAAAAAGAATGGTTGATCAAGATTCAATTACTTCAACTCACTAGCACTGAACCAGACCTAGATGATTATTACTTTCAGGTACACAGCATGTATTAGTACTTGATAATAAAACAAATCAACAATAATGTCATATCATAATTAATTAAGTGGATGGTAGCCATCGTCAGAATCAAAACACTTGACTCTGAAGATGACTTCCCCTCATGTTGCCCCGTCCCTATCAGGTCTACATCTACATTAATTTTGTACACAATTTTTGAAAGTTGGGAAAAGTGGTCATACTTTGATCAATAACCAAGCAATGAAGGGGGATGGGTTCGATACCAGGTTGATGTCACAAAATGCTTTGCATAGCTGTTTTCAAAGAACTGTCTCAATGCAAAGCAGTTTGTGACGTCATCCCAGGATCAAACCCATTCCCCTTCATTGCTGTTTTTTTTAATTTTATCGGAAACAGGGAAAAATAACTGATTGCTGATTGGCTGAGATGGAGGGCATTTTTAATCACGAGAGCACTTTAGGTAATCAAGAGGGCTATCTTGTTCCCAGGATCTCTCCAAATGAAAGCTTGTTAAGTTGATTGTTGTTTCTCTCAGCACTAAAAGAGCATTCCTCAACAATTTTGCCCTTCATGCGATAAACATGAAATCGCAATGTGCCCTTGTTGCAATTAAGGATTAATTTCACTTGTTTTTTTTAAGTTTTCGAAATTGCCCTCATGGCTTCACGACTCAGGCAGTTTTGTGAAAACTTTGAAAATGTGTGTGAAATTAAGCCTTTATTGCCTTTGGGCCCATGCGATTACATATACAAAGTATGACCACTTTCCCCATTTTTCAAAGCAAATAAAAAGGAGAACCTTCATTCAAGAGTTTCTAAAAATAATGTGATGTATGTGGGACGATTTCAGAGATTAAATAAAGTGAAAAAGTGTGTCACAGTGATAGGCACTGTAAATTGGTAGCAGAATCCACCTTTGTCATTCACATGTCAGTAAAAAGTTTGGTTTGCTTACCGGTCCAGTTCAGTGGACAAACGACAGTGCTTGAAATTAGCAGTCGTCCGGTCATGATTTTGGGAAAAAGGAAAGGTTGCTTTCCCAAAGAAAAGACAACAGACATCCCAGCCAAAAATAGAAAATGAATCACCTAAGCTTGTCTGTTTTCTACTGTCAACGTCCGATAGCAGTGTGAAGTTACAAGGCTGCCTGTGCTTGCAAATAAGGCGCCCCAGGCGACTGGGCGACCATCAGGCAGCAGCCTTGACAACAATGAATTTGCAGTAGTTGATTATTTTCCTGTGTTTTGAATATCTGTGGCTTTTACAAAAATTGTCAGATAAGAAAATTCAGTGTCACAGACATGTAGCTGGGATCGATTTTGAAAATGCAACAAAAACACCCCAGACTCCCACAAAAAAAAAAACACAGGCACACACTTAAAAATTGTGAGATACTCAAGCTCCAACACCATGTGGTTGCATCTCAACATGCGTGCATTTAATCGTAAGGGGTTTCCTAATGGGCAACCAAATATTTATCAGAGTAACAACCACATTTACCAGTTTAGTCGCCCCGCTTTTGAAACAGGGATAAACTGGAATTTTTTTTAATTTCGAGCACTGAATCTTCAGTGAAGTGAAAACTGCTGGTAATTTCATTTACCAATGGTCCTAACTTTTTAGACTTACACACGGAGAACAGCGGCCAAGGAGCATGTTAAACACAGTGAGGGTGTACAGTTAAGACCTAATGTACAAGACAATAGAGAAGTTAGAGAGACAACAAACATGTCCTTACCGCAGTTTGAACGAGAGAAGAAGAAGACTTACACTCCAGGTGAATTACTGTACTTCAGGTGAACTACATGTACATGTACATGTAAAGTTGAGTTGTCTGCCAGAGCTGATCAATGTGTTGTCTTTTTAGTGGACTTTCATGGGTCCTTAGGAAAGGTTTCTTCTGCGTCAGTTCAACACCCCAGGCAAATGGTGGATTTGAATGTAGTGCATATCACAAAAGGTCTTGAACAGGTATTAATATTTTGTCTTACAAAGCTTGTCCAGGAAGTGTGCATGCATGCTTCTTGTACATCCTATGCTTCTTAAAAAGTACACTTGGAAGAGAAAAGGGGATAAAAACATTAATTTTTGTACAAGTGACATTTTATTTAAGTATCTCATTATGCGCAGCATTATTAGTTGATCATACATGTAGGTTCCCACATTAATTTTATCCAACAGTGTTGAAAAGGAAAGGGAAGGAACTTGATTTAAGGTGGCTTACTACAGTTTTCTGAAGAAAAAGATCAAGATTTTGAAATATGTGAAATTAAAGCAACAGGATGTCTCTCTTGAAGTGTTAGTCACTGCAATTGATGTAAAATGAAATTTTGCCAATGAAACAAATAAATGCAATTCAGGGAAAATGCTAATTATAGTGACCAAGCTCCTGGAGGGGGGACTGGTTAGGGTTAGGGTTTTCTCCAAAACTAGCTGTATGGCCCCACCTTAAAATTTCAGGACTTCCTAAGCATGAAAAAATAATCATGTATAGAAGTACATGTAAATAGTTAAATCTGTCAGACAGGTTTTCGCAAATGGCAAAAACGTCAATTTTCATCTATTTTGATAATAACTGAAAAAGTGTCTGATAGATCTCTAAAAAAATGTGGACTGTTTTGTCGTCATATTGTTTACTAATTCCCAAAATTTTAGAGAGAAATAGGTCTTTGAAATGTCTAGTTACCAGTCCCCCCTCCAGGAGCTTGGTTATATATTTAGAATTTTTGCATTTATTTGCTAGGTAAAATTACAATTTACATCAATTGCAGTGACTAACACTTCAGAAGAGACATCCTGTTGCCTCAATTTCACAGTATTCAAAATCTTGATCTTTTCTTTGGAAAACTGTAGTAAAGCCGCCTTAAGTGTCAATATCCTTCTAGTGCTAGACTATAGCGTTTGACTATACATGTAGTAACTGACTGTTGTAATCATCGAAATGAATTTTGATCTTAGGTTCGAAAGAATCTGTAGTGCAGGGAAAAAAGTAACCAACTTCTTGGAGTGAAGTAGTCAACGCTTTTTGTCAGCTGTTGTTGCTTATTGAAACCACTGCTTACTGCAGGAATTTTTTTCCATTCAGGATAAACAAGGCAGTTCAGCTCCCTTGAAGGACAACAAGAGGCGCAGCCAACTCTTGCTTACCATAGAGAAGGTGAGGTTATTAAAATTCAGGTAGGTTTCTGGTGACAAAATGTCCTGCTATACTGCTAGGACTGAAATTACTGGATCTACTTTAATGACAATGCTGCCCCAAGTAATTTGGGTCAAAAAGTTAATTTGAAAGGAGTGCTCGCATTTTCCTGAGCACCCAAGTTACATGTACCATTGAAAAGACTCTTTTCTTAATTCAATAATTATTAATCTGGGGTCAACATGTTCCATCTTTTACTTATCAATCAGTGAAATCTCATTTGACCCACAGAAACAAAAAGAATTATTCTTTTTATTTCAGGGTTATGACTATCTTTTGACAGTTGAAAGTTTTGATAAAAAGTTGATTCATATTGAGGAACAAGAAAGGTACATATAGCTGTATTCTATGTATAATAATATTGAGTCGTCATTCGTGTATTTATCCTTTCTTGCTTAACAGTTTTTTGACTGAGTTACCATAACTAAAGCAGATACTTTAACCAAAGGTGTGTGATGGTTCTTAGGTCTCAAGTCAAGTGGAAGAAAAATGCTTTTTCATGTTGTATTTTATTTTTTAGGAGTGAAGTTCTTGAAACTAGGCAACTTACTGTTACAAAGCTGTTTACCATATTAAAGCTATCCACAGAGGGTTGTGAAAAGTGAGTTGAGAATAACAAGTCACTGACTTTTTTGTCTATAGAAATGGAATTTGTTCTTCTGACTTGTGAATGACTTTTTCAGTGTGTGTACATTTTTTGGCACATCAGTGATGTGCAGTTACGAAACGAACAATCATAATTGTTGATTTGTTAGGTTTCTGGGGGTGGTTTCTGTTGGTGGTTTTAGGTCATCAAATGACCTCAAAACAGCCATCAAGTCATGATATTCTCTCCCTGGTCAGAGATTTTTTTTTTCCTTATGTAGGTATAATTATTTCTTTTTGGGTTATTGTTAATCCTGATTAGTGCACATCCTCTGCTAAGTATGCCAAAAAAACGTTAATAAGCTCTTAATGACTGGCCCCATGGGAAACAGTGAGTTGTGCTGTTACTTATTTTTATTTATTTCTTCAGGTGTGATGATGAATTCTTCATTCAATTTCTTTCCATCCAAAAAGGAAAGCATCTTCTGAGTAGAGCATTGCCAATGTTCAGCAAGGTAAGAATCACAAATTGGTCTTCCCCTCGGTCTGATGTTTAGCAGTACAGTTTACCTGACAGGTGACCAACCACATAACTGTAACCCACAGAAGACAATATATTTGTATAATCAGTTGAATGTGAAGATCCTTTATGTTCATGGTTTCAAAAGGTAAATTTGATGTCATCAACATGGTGGTCTTCAGTCACAAACAAAAGCCAGTGTTACACCATTATTAGTAAATCTATATCTTGACTCTTATCGCCAGGTTCAAATAGAAGCAGTATTAATGGCCATAACAAGAAATATTTTACTCCTTATTAAAAAGGACAGCGGTGAAGAGGTGAGACGTTAGAGAAGAAAGCAAATCATTCTAACCAGGAGCCCATGACTAGGAGCCTCCCAATGCATTATATCCTTGAATCAACCTTTGCGCGTATCTTTCTATTTGTAGAACTAATCCTTCCGCAGGAAACTCACACTTACAACAATTTACATCAATTTGCACAATTTGCATACATTGTTTGTGCTATTTTTGTCTTTGTTCCACAATAACTTTATTCTGATTGGCCATTCTAAACAGTGTGTGCAGAGCCGAAGAACTCGTGGCGTTCTAAAAATAGAAAGATACGAGCAAAGATTGACTCAGGGCTTGTATGGGACAGGCAAGCTCCTACTCATGCGCTCCTGATTGTAACCATACACATTTGCAGTTTCTTCCTTCATAATAATTGAAATACAGCACCTTACTCAAGTTGTTTCCGTACTCGCTGAAGAAAGTGTGCCTTTGTTGTTTATTGAAGTGTCCAATCTGATTGCAGTTGAAACTACTAATTGTGGACACTTCCTTGCAAACATACGTGTACATATACAATGTAACTGTCTGGGAATCTAAAAATGCAAAAAAATGCTCAATAATTGTTCAGTCTACTGAATATTTGATGCATGGTATAAATAAATAGTTATGATGATTCGTGTGAAAAGTGCAATCAAGTTGCACGTAAAATGTACTGAGAACAAAATTAATGTCATCGGTTTATGATCTATACAGATCAAGTTTTTGAATTTTAGCCTTGAATTTCGTTGGACTCGGTATTTCTAGTTAGGCAGTTTAATTAAACCATGCACTTGGACCTAGGTATTTGATGGCATGTTTACTATGTTTGCCATTATATTAAGTAGGGGATAGTGCCCGGTGTCGTGGCTGTCCTTTGTGAGTGTATGGGTGAGTGGGTATAGTGGGTCCACATCAGCTGAATAGCTGCCAAAACTTCAACCTGCTCAAAGAAATAAATAAGAATCAAACAAAAAAACTTAGATTAAAATTACTCACTATTACGTACTGTTGACATTACTTTGAATTCGAAGGTGTAAATGTTTTAAAAACGTAAGAAGGACAGAGTCTATGCTTCACCAAAAACATCAAGTTAACTTGCATAATCTACGATTATTAAGCGATAGTAGCTTATTTTTACTGGGAATTGCATAATTACCAGTAAGTAATTCGTTTTCGTAGAGTTAGTATAGGTAATCACATGAGACCGAGTACTATTAAGGATTAATTGCACGAGTGTTTTCGCGACGAGGGCAATTTGGAAAATTTCCAAAACACAAGTGCAATTAATCCTTAATAGTACGAGGACTCATGCGATTACTTGTTTATCAGTGAAGGGCAAAATTAACCAATCAGGATCAAGTAATCAAGCCATCTCTAGCTTGATTACCAAAAATGCCCTTTGTCTCAGCCAATCAGCGCTCAGTAATTTTGCCCTTTATTGATAAGATCAGTAATCGTACTTTCACTTGAGTTTGATTAATGATCTTCATGTGAAAAAAGCATTAAAAATCGTGGCAGCAATGATTTTGTTACGTTCCATAGTCCCGATTCTACTTTTCTTCAATGAAATTTACTTTGTGTTTGACTTCTTTTAGTTCTTGAATCATGTGATGGTTCCTCTTAATCGTGTGTCAGAGCTTATGTCTCCACCGGCAGTGATCCGCTGTCTTCAAAACATGGTGTTTGCACAAGGCAATTCCACTACTCAAGGATCACCGCTTTCTGTGGTCCTGGTAAATCAGGTATTGCTGTACGATACACGTTTATCATTTTCAACCCATGACAAGACAATGAAATCTAAATTCGTTGAACGCCGCGCGACAATGATCGACGGCAGCAATTTTTTTCTCAAATGGCCAGATTGCGTACCAATTTGATTTGTTTTTTAGTTTGGCTTGGGAATTTTCAGCACATTATTGGGAAGAGCAGCTGTCATATCAAACAGTTTATCTGAAGCGGAAGATGAGATGAGAAATTCTTGGTAGGTCTTTAAGTAATGAATATTTGTCCATTTTTGCATCAAAGAACACTAATTGAACAACGTTTGAATGCTGTGTTGCAGGTTAAACATCGTCTCTCAGGTATCAACCGAGTTTCAAGATATCCCTCTCAAGCAACTGGCAAGGAATCTAGAAGCAGCTAAGACATTAGTTGCTTTGTTGTCCTCATGTACCGACGTCCAGACCAGAGCTTTACTACAGGAGCACTTGAGGTTTGAAATAGGCCACGTTTTTGACATATAGGACCAATAACGTATTGTAGAAGATACCCATAGCGAGCACGACAGATTTTCACGTTTGCGTTTGGATAAGCGCTTCTGAGCCCCTGCTAAACCTTGCATCATCAATATTACTTTTGAGCAGCGATATTGGTCGGGCTGCTGACAATGGTTGCCGTCACACTTAAAAGAAACAGCGTAACAGTAGTGTTGAAACTAATCAAGTGTCAACTCTCTGGTGTTTTCAATCCCTAGGGGAAAACTAAACGATAGAACTTGATTTAACACTAGTGTTAACTTCCTAATGCGACTGCAGCCAATGGTGGCTGACATTTGTTTGTGATCGTCAAAGTGCGGTTAGCCTTTTGGATAAGGGACTGGAACAGATTGCTCATTGCCGGTCCAACAAAATGTTTCGGACGAAAACAAACTTTTGCCTCCTACGAGCGAGACAAAAGTAATTAGTGAATTACTTTGTTTTATGATTACTTCGCTCAGTGATTGGTTGAAAGTTCTCGGTCCATTTTTTCAACCAATTAGAAGTGAAACTAAATCCAATCGTGTCTCACGTTCGTACATTTTCCCGCGCTTTTTGTCAGCTACGAGTAATTACTTCGAGTTTTGATTGGTTTACTGGATTGTCTCCGACCTTTTTGATTGGCCAAAGTAATTACTTTGGTTTTGGTTTTACGACACTCAATTGGAAACTGCTCTAGCATCCAATTTGCAAAACAATCCATCTGCACGTGCGTTTAAATTCTTGTACATTTCTTTCCAAAACAACAGGAGGGAGTATCAATCAATTTCTAATTTTTTTTTTTTTTTTTTTTTGAGGAATGTACGATTTAATGTTTATTTCTTCTTACTTTTAGGCTAGCTGCTTCTGCGAAAACAGAAATTAAAACGTAGAAGATAACACATTCTGTTATTAATGAAGTCTGCAAACAAGCGAACCTTGCGTATGGACTGTTCTGTGGTTCACAAGCTTGACTGAGGATGTCCGCAACTATATTATTTGCATCTATTTTGTCCAATTTGTGAGTATTTACACTCGTGGATTTGAACTGAAATCCAATGAGAATTTTATGATGTAATTTGGTGTAAACGCATCGGGATTAACAAGAAAGAAAATTGAATTAGCAAGTTTCAAGAAAGTAATGATAGCTCCAACAATCGCTGTGGGATGATGATACTCAAGTATCGACTTAGCGGGCTCTTTTAATTAAACCATATATAAAAAAATAATGGTTCCCAGAAGTCTTTTGAGGAATTATCAGCAGGTTTAGTTTTTTTTTGCTCAAATCTGGGTAAAATGCATAGCATGGCACTCAAGCCCGCCTCCCAGTGAGATGATAGCAGTGAGATCATAACAAAGGAATTTTAGTAAAATGTTCTATCCCTATTAAAATGTTTTGGCGATTTAGGAAACGCTGTATATACGCCAAAAATGGCCTTTTTTTTCTCAAGTTTCGACGATTTTCAACCTCCGTATCTTTAGTTATACAGAGCAAAAAATACCTTAAGAGCGCTTAGATGGTTCTTGGTAAAGAAAGTATACACCTAGAGCATTATTTTTGGTCCGCGTTGATAAGTGTTTTTTAGTTATTGAATTAAGACAAAAAAATTGACACTACCCCAGCGTAATCTCCAGGGCCCAGTTTCTCTAAAGCCGATTAACGAAAACTCGTGTTTTCACAAAAGCCAAAGGTTTAGTTTTGCCCATTTTGCCTTAACAGTGTAACAATTAAACTTGAGGGTGATGTGCAGCTCTCGTAACGTGTAATATAATTTTCTCGCTACCCAAGCCAAAAACAAGAGACTATACAATCGAAACAATGACGTAGACGTAAAAACGATAGAAGCTGCTTACAATTGATACCAAATAATAGCAGGTTGCGAGAGCTGCTACACTACTGAAAATTAACGTCGATCGATAAGTAAACTTATTATATACTCAAAAAAATATCGCATTTGTGATTGGTCAATAAGGAGTTAATTAAAGCAAAGACGACGGCTACGGCAACGTAAATGTCACTCCAAAATATAACTTAGCGCTATCACAAGTATTTCGCGATTATTCCGTCTTGTTCACCTTGTACAACACGAGCAAACAATCGTGTAAGTGGATGGCTACGAACGGTTTTAAAGTCAAAACAGAAAATGACTGTTTCATCGTTAAATGCTCACGTTGTCGTCACAACCGAAAATTTGGTGATTTCACGATGTTGTTTCGTGGAGTATGGCAAAGAAATGCACGGGAATTCGTGCAGCACGAGTATTTTAGCCAATAATATTCTTGCTTTGTGGCGTTGTCGTTTCCTAAGTCGTCGTCTTTGCTTAAATTCCCTATCGGCAAATGCATAAATAGGTTATAGATAAAGTAGTGGCGATAGAGTTCAATACGGAAGTTGCTATGGAAACATAGCGATGGAGTAATGTCGTTTAGTCTATAATAAATGAAAAACCGCATGAAATCGCTCGTGCATTTCGTGATGTTTTGAAAGTCCTCAAATCGCACTCCGTAGGCTAGTGCAATTTTGAGAACTTTCATAGCTCGTGCCCATATATCGCGAAATGCACCCACGTTCATACGCTTTCGTGTATTTCAATTGACCATTTTCACATTCCCCATAATACACTTTGTTTGCCCCCCAAATTTTGCATAAACCATTGAATTCAAACACTCTTGGGAATATGCAGTGTCCCAAGAGCATTTGAAGGGTATTATGGGGAATGTGAAAATGGTCAATTATATTTTCCAGTAATCCAGGGTTACCTTAATCGGGCCTTGAACAACGGGGCCTTTATTCGTATTTTTCGGTACTTTGTTTGGTTTTTCTTTGAGGAAACTGGGCGAGGCGAGGCGATTCCTGTTTGTTTCCGAAACATATCATGTTGAGCTCGATTTAACTGATCTTTTCATGTAGATCTTATTGTGACTTATATGGCAGGGAAATGTTGTTTGATTCCAGTATTTTTTGTAATAAATTTTGCTGATTTTCACAAGTAAGGGAATCTTTACCTCTCTGGCAAAAAAGTGCGAAAAACAAAGTATCTCAAATTTCCGGCAGCCCGTCAAGGTTTCAAATCACTAAATTAATGACCGGCTTGCTTTTGGAGCCCATTTCAAATAGAGCTGATAAACATTATTCAAGAGGACGCAACCAATTTAAAGATTGGATAATTTCGGTATCATAGTCTCTCTAACTGGTAAAGACTTGAACAGTTTTTCCTAGAAGTTACGCGGTAGAACCGACTGCGAATCGGTGATACTGACTATTTTTTCTACATTTGAAGACTTTCTGGACCAAGCTCCAGTCCTTATTTGTGAATCGTTTGGTATGTAAAAGATAACGGACTTCCATGTGGAGGAAGTGAGGCATTTAATCGAAATTCTTAAGTAAAATTTCAAGCTGTTGGATAATTAGCTTCTAGAGACTCCTTTAAGACAAAGCGGAATGTCGCAGTGAAAAGCGCTAAGAACCAATTTCACGTCATTAATATCCTCCATCAAATACGTATTTCTGTGCTAACAAGACTAACAGTAAGGGAAGGAACGAAGAAGCGGAGAAATGAAGTAAGTTAATTTTCTAGCCTAAACTTTCATTTGTATGGCAAAATTCAAAACTTATCCACGAGAAAGGGGACTGGAAACGCGGAGGTGATGAAAATGTTACGAAGGTAGTTAAAACATTGATTATTACAACACAAACTAATACTGAGATGGCGCTATTTTAAGGCCCCGTCCACACGTATCCGGAGATTTTTGTATTCGCAAATTTTTTTTATGCAGATACACCTAGCGTCCACACGTGTCCGCCGTAGACGCTCGGTGTATCCGGAGATTTCTGTATACGCTCTCCAGAGTGAAAATTTCTGTATACGGTGTGTATCTGGATACGTGTGGACGCTCGTATCCGTATATTTTTGTATACGCTGATGTCACAGTATCAGAACCAGTCTTTTTTCCGCGCGAGATTTCTGTGGCAGGTGAACCACCCCAGACTAACTCGCATTGCTCGAATTATAACAGAACAACACGGCCATGACCACTTCTCCTACCACTGTCAACAGCCTGACGGAACTTTTGACGAATCTGTTTCAGCTTGGAAGTCAAAATTGACTTAGTTAGTTCCCCTTTCCTATGTGGGTAATCTTTCCCAATTGAAGAAGCATTTTCTTGTGAAGGATATTGGTCATTGAAGAGATCTAAAATGTCAGAATATTTGGTTTGGCACGACTCCCAATCGATATTTTCCATAGTCTTTGCTGTTTTGTAATCCAATGTCACTTTAAGAAGCAGCAATACTTCATCGTCCGTCCAAACAAATGAGTTGTCTTTGGTTTTTTTCTGTTTTTCTCTTAATTGAGACATTTTTTATGGTGTTTGTTAACAGGAATTTTTTTCGCTCTTCAAGCTCACACGTGTTGAAACCTCAAGTAAACAAACAAGAAAGCCGCGAATTTGGCGCCAAAATTATCGCAGGCTCAGCTTTCTTTGTAATGCGCATGCTCTGTTGACTAATCCTTTGAGATGTCCGGATACGAATCGGATACGATATGTATACGCTACGTGTGGACGCAGATATTTTTGTATCCGCATAAAAAAATTTGCGGATACAAAAATCTCCGGATACGTGTGGACGGGGCATAAGTAATGGTCCAGATGGTCACGTGTTTTACGCTTTAATACGGGGATATCATTCTAGCGAGTAACTTCCAACAAATCACCTTGTCCTTGTTTTTGGACTTTAAGATGGACGAAAACGTCGCAATTACCGAGAAAACAAAGTTAAGGCATTCCTTTTTCAATGTCTGTTACAAATTTGTCCATTAAAAAAAATCCCAGTTTGGTAGGGGATACAACGGAGATTTGATTTTGCTTCGGCTCTTGCTCAAAAGATTTAGTTTCTTACCTTCTGTACGGTTCGTTGACGCTGTCGTCCTGACAACCACATGACGATTACTTATTTTCTCACCCAACATCAACACCATCCGTACTTAAATTTTCGAAAAATTAAGGTAGCTCCGAATTGGCTCCCAAGAATGTTTTAAAACTTTGCAGGTAGTCCTATCTCAAATTGCTAATTACTATTTTACAAAAAAAAATACGGGTCACCGAGTTCATTTTTAAGATATAACCAAGTAAAGACGAAATATAGGGTGTTTTTGGAGAGCTTTCATGTTGCCATGGTAACCTATTACGTCAGAATTGTGAGCACATTTTGTTAAGCAATAATTGGCGTTTGATGTGGTACCATAACATTGCTGTTACGTGATACAGTATAGTAGTTATAACCCATCTAATAAGAAGTTCTCAAAAATTGGTGAAACTGGTTCCAGCCACCTTAAATTCCCAAGTGGGAGGATCTCTGCGTATTATACAATAACATGCAGTTGTATTTTTTGTACAGACACTCTTAAGCGGTTTTTTTTTCATGCAGTCAATGGGCGTCGATTGCAGTTTGTTCACTAGATTGGGTGGTATTAAAGGGACAGTTTCACGGTTTTGCGCATGTCCAAGCTTTAGCGCTAGCAGTTGTAAATTTTACAGTTTCTTACTGAACCAGATGATGTTGATTAAACACAGAGTATTAACTCAGCAAATACCTTGAATGACTAAGGCCAAAATTTGGTGGAAGACATTGCGGGTCGAAAATTTATTCTACGCACGAGTTGTCATAACGCACGAGTAATCTATTCGCATGCAGTAGGTTCATAACACAAAGGAAATGATTACAAAAGTAATTCCAATGAGTAATACATTACTATGGGATTGTTTCCGTTTTCTGCTTCAGTGCTTTCGATTGTTTCAATAACAATGGAATTAAATGGGCTGCCGTGTAAGTTTGCCCATGCGCAGAGACGTGAAACTCTCCCTTAATTTTGGGCGGATTGACAAAATCCCGTTTCTTCCTCTTAAATTTTTTGGGCTTAAAATCTGCCATTGCCAGACACTTCTGTACTAGCATAGTTTTCATCCTTGAGAAACGAAAGGACGATTACTCTCACCTTTGCAGACAGACGAGGTTTAAGTTCAATTGTTCAATTTTCCTGGCAAATGCTTATAAGGGCCTGCATTTGTACAAAGTAACGTGGCGGGAAACACCGTATTTTTTTTCGTTTGTGAAGTATACGTTTCACAGTTAGAGTAGTTTATGTATTGTAGGTGTACAGTCAGTTCTGTACAAACTTGTAATGTCCAGTACTAGTAATAATGTAAGTGCGATTTAATAGCAAAGGGTACATGTTTAACATAGAATGTTTTTCATTGAGCAAGAGGATACCAAAATATTAGATTTATTTCTTAGTTGATTATCAGGGCCCGGTTGTTCAAAAGCCGATTAACCCCGGATTAAAATTAACCGAGGAGTTTATTTCTCTACTCCCAAATGCTGTTCGACGCTGATATTCGGCAAAACTTAACATTAGAAGGAGTCAATCTTAAAAAAACAAAAGTAAGTAAAGAAAATTTCACCAAAAAGTTGAAAACACGAAACAAACGTTTACGCTAATCGTGGATTAAGTTTATCGGCTTTCGAACAACCGGGCCCAGAGCAACTGCTTTTCTTTCATTTTCTTTCTTCAATACTTGCGCGCCGCTCTTCTGTTGCCTTCACAACAGGCGTTATAGCAGGTGTTTGGGTCAGGACGAGGCAAGCGACAGTGGTTCAAAGGACAGTAATTTATTTTTCTTGCTTCCTCCCCTCGCATGTCTCGCGCTTTCGCCCCAAACCCGCATAAGCCTCCCTCCTCCCTCCAAATCGGTTGTTATACAGACTTCTGTTTTAAAAATTAAGCGCTTCGGTCACTCTTCGACCAATTACAGCTTCCGCATCTCTATAGCGTAAGCAAATATTCTAACATTAAATTATGTTGACGGGTGCTTTAGAAATGGCACAAGCCTGACTTGTTTAATTTGCAACAACTTTAAAGTAAATAAAACATTAAAAAAGTTGCCCAGTTTTACATTTTTTGTTTCTATCCTGGCGCGAGCTAAAGCCTTGTTCATGTGCACCACGCTAATTTAAATTCAACTGCGAGCGAGGGAAGGGGCCGTGGATTGTCATTTTGAAACGTGTCATCTCAGAAGTACGGATAAAATACAAGTTGCGCATTCCACGACTTGGGTGATAAGTATGAAAAAGAATCATGAGCTTAACTGGTTGTTCTAGGTTTACTGAGGGACGGAATGTAATTTCCGCGTGGATCATGAGAAGAAGACCGGAGAGAAAACTTGGCTATTTTTCATATACAGAAACAAGAAAGTCATTCTAAAACAGACTTCCATATTTACAGTAATATGAAGAAATTTTGAATGCGCTTATTGCATAGACATAAAGAGTTTGACTTCGTAATCTGCAAATATAAATCTCGGTATTCTCTTGTTTATATTATACCGTTCCTTTGACAAGAACAATTACGAAAGGCCAGTTTTTGCTATGAGGATAACAGCGAAAAAAACACTACTTAGTCGCGAATTTTCTATGATAAAACCTTGTTCAGAAATCAGAAATCTACGTTAACAGCACACGAGGGATACTCGAGGGATAAATTTTCTCACTTTTTCATCCAGCCGCGCTTCAGCTATTTGATGAGCGCCAGCCACTGTCGTGCTTCTCAAGTTGCCTCCCTTCATGCCTAAAGTGTCTTCTAGGTAATTCTGCCATTCCATGACAAGGGAAGATCCTCCATTCTCATTTCAGAGATTTTTTATAAGTTTCGGACCACCCAGTCCTGCCAGCAAAATAAAGCATCGATTGAAATCTTCAGCTTTCTAAACTTGCCCAAATTGTATCCGTAGGTCCTGGAATTCGTCGACAAAAAGACCGGAGAGACAACTTTACTCGTGAACCGTCATGTTTACAACAACATTTTAGGCGTCCCAGTCTGCATGAAACCATCTGTCACCTCTGTCTCGACAAGACCAGACACACACGGTTCTTATGCCTGTAGAATCAACGGAAATGTCAATTCCTTGTAAAAACCAGCACCTTAATTATTTTTTTTTTTTGTTAGACTAGATATCGGAGAGCCAGAACACTTATGCATGCGTTGATGGAATCTTTGAACAAGAGAGAAAAACGAAGTACCTCCAGACATGGCGCTGGAGCGTCGTACCAAACGATTCATCCCAGGATTTCGACCCGTGCAATGGCTTTTGGACGCAGTTGGCCCTTCGCTGCTTTCTGCTACCGACCTCGCCTCCTGGTACGGCATTGAGGGAGGGATATGTCGGCCCCTAAACCATATGAGACAAAATCCCATGCCTACTCAAAGCTCCAGACCGTCCTTGTCAATTTAACGTAAGATTTCGATTGCTTAAATATTCCAGGAAAAAATCATTTATTTTGCCTTCACTACACAACCGAACACACTCAAAGGTTGAGGCATGGGCGCGTTGGTCAGCCAGGCCCACGATATGTTTTAATTGCAACAATAAGCTCCCAACAAAAATGGATAAGATACATCAAGTAAGGCCCTACATGAGCCAAAGCCGGACACGTAAACCCCTAAAACCTCTTGTTGGGAAAAATAGGGACCGTGTACCCCCGACCAAATGCAGTGGCGCTACCTTTGGGGTTTGAAGGTCAATCTATGAACAAACAGAATGAAAAACAAATCATGAGACGTGAAATTACACAATAAAAATAAACCTAAAAGCGAAAGTACTAGTGGCAAGGCTGACCGTAGAATGTCACAAGTTTCTCAACCGTCTCTTTTACAAACGTACTACCCATGAACCCTAGCATACTACGCTCGCACCCAGGTCTCTGTTCCGTGTCGGCAAAATATTAATTTATGCCAATACCGATTATCACAAATTACATATTTTGCCTTCACTACACAACCGAACACACTCAAGGGTTGAGGCATGGGCGCGTTGGTCAGCCAGGCCCACGATAGAAGCTAAAGATAGGGCTAGAGCTCAGAGACAGAGCCTTAGAAACTTCTAACCTACTGGCAAGAGAATCCTTAACATTAATGTTCTTCGCTGCGACTGAGGCCCAACGACCATGACGCTGAAGATTCCTCTCCGAAACACCGGAGCTGGTAGCTAAAGTAGCTCCACCTGACCTAGCTGAATGAATGCTAAACTTAGAGATATCTGGTACAATATTCGCAAACGATTTTTTAAAAGATTGCCTATAGGTAGAATAACTAATTGGCTTGTTTATAGAAACAAGGCGCTTCCGATTGCCTGAAGCTGAAATTGCCCTGAAAAGGTACTCGTCTGAATTTTCAGAAATCTGGGCCTTATGCATATACAGCCTGAGTAAGGAACATGGGCACGTGATAGACGAAGATTCAGCGATAACGACCGATCTACCCTCCCTCAGTTGGTCCGTCTTACTTTTCTCTATGCTGATTGTAAGGTAGCCCTCATTAAACTGAACATCTCTGCTACGAATAACGCATAGCTCAGAACTTCTAAGAAAACCTGAAAATGCGAGAATAAACATAACTAAATTTCGTAATTGTAAAAGATCCTCTAGATTAGTCTCTGTAGCAAGGTGTTTGAGGTGCTGGGCGCCCAGGGGCTCCTTTCTGTTGACTATCGGCTGAGTAGCAAGACGAGCAGCTCCTTCTTTCACGGCAATGACAGTAGGGTGTAATGTTGGTGAGTCCACGCCTGCAAGAAGATGCATCCACTTGAACGCGTAGAAGGCACAGTTTGGAAGCGATGGACTTGGACAACTCAAGGAGGTGTTGTAAGTAGAGAGCACAATCAATGGGTCTAACTGGAAACTCTGAGGTACCCAAGACATCTCTAGCAAAGGTTCTCCACTTGTTAAAAGCTCGCAAGTAATTTTCGGACGTCCCAGACGCTCTGGAGGCAAGGACAGTAGACTTGAGATTCTCCATTAGCTGATCCACTCTCGCGGAATTTTGGATCTCCGAAAACCAGAAAAGAGAAGCGAAAATATCTAAGGACAAGAAAGAGGACAAATATCATGAAAACCTAAAAACAATATCAACGAGACAGGCAGCAATGCACACAAAGCTGAATTGGCATTTAACTCATTGTATCAAGAGATTATGAAGGTAAGAGAAGTAATACCTCATATTGGCCCTATTCCCATCGTAATCCCTCTTGGGTTATTTTTAGATCTCCTGCGAGATCCGGTTTTCCCACGAGGGTTAACTGATAGCCAATCACATGTCCTCATTTTTACCAATGTAAACGGCTGAGCGAATTCCCACGCAATGATTCGCGTCGCTTGCGATTTACCATCAAACAAAAATGGCGGAGGATGTTGAGACAAACGCGTATATACATTTTGTGGACGAACGTGACTTGTTGACTACAGAGTTAAGCGATTACAATGACTTATGTTTTGAAACCTGTATCTTGGAAGGAACGAGTTATGTAACCGACAGGATTTTGTACAGAATGGCAAATGGCAGACTATAGTCGATAAGTACGATCTCTCTGACTTTAATAAACGCATTCTCGGTTTCCTTTGCGGGATTAAAATATGATGACTTAATTCTTATATAGTGATAAAGTAGACAGATAGAGCTCTACAACAGTACCAAACGTGAAAGGAAAACTTGAATCAAGCGTCCGATAAAAATTTTTGAACCCGTGTTATCGGATTCAAGTGAATTTGCAAAAGCACGTATGTTAAATATAGCTGTCTCCTTAAAAAAAAGATTTAACACGGTTTCGTATATGGCACAACCTTGAATGTGGTATCATTGAAAACTAGACAATTAAGCGATTTCAGTTATAGATGTTTGAAACCTGTATCTTGAAAGGATCGAGTTTTATAAGCGACAGAATTTTGTAAACATTGGCAATTCGCAGACTACAGTCAACAAAAAAAATCGTGCTTGTTTTGGGTCGATCGGAGTCCCGACGCTGGCTTCCGTCTCCTACCTTGTCACTATATTATGAAGGAAGGTGAACGGGGACCATTTTCCCCGAAACTTCGTGTACGTATTAAAGACAACAACAGCTCACCACATGGTAAGTTTTATCGATTTTTATTACCATTTTCTAGCAAATTTTCAGACCTAAACTTCGCCTCATGTGTTCTTTATATTTTAATACCTACGTGACGCACACAGTGAGCCTGGGTTACCTGTGGTAATGCAATTTAAAACATATCTACATCTGTCAAAATTATTTAACACGGTTTGATAGATTGGAAATTCTTCAAATTGGTGTCACTGTAAACTAGACAGTTAAGCAATTCCAAGGATGCATGTTTCAAACCTGTATCTTTCAGACAATGAATTTTATCAGGCCATGAAACTCAATTTTGAAAACGGAGAATGGCATCGTACAGAATTTGCTGCACTTCCCTCCTCCACGAAACTTCCACGCAACGCGCGCGGTAACATCATCCGCTGGAAAATTGATATCATCTAAAAATAACCTAAGAGGGATTACTATGGGAATACGGCCAGTATGAGGGATTACTTCTCTTACCTTCATAATCTCTTGATTGTATTCAGTAAGGAAAAACACTTTGCCCTCCAGGCAAAACACTTCTCAAGTATCCCAACGCAAGAAAGCATACTATGTCAAAGTAGTGGACGTACCCCTCTAGGGCGTTCGCACGATGACAACATAATATATCCCTCTAGGATACAAAAAACAAACATACGTACGATAAATCGCCCCTCTAGGGCTACTCCTGGATGCCTCTCTAAGGCATAACACGATTATCTTGAAATTTCTAACAAAGAATAAGAACTTCGCACAGATACGCAATCTCTAGGTGGAATGGAATCAAACACAAGGAACTAGAAAGCTTTTACAAGATAACTCAGAATCTAATCTAGGGGTGATGCTAAAGTCAAGACAATGAACTAACGAAACGAATGACAATGGCTTGCTACCAAAAATTGAGTTCTTAGCTTTTCCTCTAATAAGTAAATTAGGCAAACTAGGCAGGATAACTCCACTCGAACCAGGCTGGTAAAACCTCGAATTAAAGCACTGGATTTTGGCATTATAGGAACAAGCGAACCTATCGCAGAGCATTGAAGACCGTAGACCGAAGATCGTATCGTTGATCATGTAGTCGTCATAATCAACAAACTTGCTTATATCATCCGCCACACTATTAAGGTCTCTTGGGATCCATTGCACGTCGATATTAATAGCATTAATTAAACAACATCGATGAATATCCATTGCAAGCTCCTGTAAAGCTGCATGGAGTCTTAGACCCCGAATTAACGATCTGAACAACGTTCTGATCATATCCGTAAACCACGTAACTGTCTGGGCTTTCAAGGACTCTATGAAGGCCTGCATTGATAAAGAAACGGCTAACAGCTCTCGGAAAGTAGAACTTTGAGCTCTCTCGAGGTCTGACCAGTTTTGATGGAACATCTTTCCCTCGAACTCGATGAAACTGCCGCAAGCTGAACCAGAGGCATCGGAATAGACGATCTTCGAAGGCTTGTGCCTGACAGGCCAAATAGGTATACCGTTAAGAATTGCCACATTAGATTTCCAGAAATTCAACTCATCCAGAGCTTCAGACGAAAGACGAACGTAAGAAATCCAGGGTGGCGCGGTATTGATGACTGCGAATAAATTTCTAGACATAAGCCTAGAAACATTGCCAACGCAAGAACCAAGAGAGATGATTTTTCCGCAAACAGAGGCAAGCTTACGAACTGGATGACAAGACGAGGAAAAAGCCAAAAGAGCCGCTAAGTCTTCTTGTAAACTGTTAATCCGCTTGTCAGTAGCAGAAATTTCAGACTTGGAAGTGTGCGGAGAACGGCGCCGAGCCAAGTAATAACCTGAATGGGCTCCCAAACGCATTTGGACTCGTTAGGCAGAAAGCCAGATTTAAGCAGATCGGCATGTACTTGCAAACTGGCGATCTTTGCCTTATTTTTGTCTGCAGCGGCTCCGAGACCATCATCCAAATAAACCACGATCGACTTTGCTTCAGATCTCCATTTCTTGACTAAAGGCTTGAGCAATTTAGTAAATAAATAAGGCGCGGAACTGAGGCCAAACGGAAGAACAGAAAACTGGAAAAATCTGGTGTGCCCTGAGGAAAACGTCCACGCAAATGATAGATACTTCCTGTGCTCCGGGAATATTTCCACGTGATGGTAACCAGATTTTAAGTCAAAAGTAAACATAAAATCTCCAGGATTCAAAATCTCTTTCGCAATAGACAAATCCTCACACCTGAATCGGCATTTATAAAGAAACTGATTAACGTGGCGAAGGTCTAAAATTAAACGCTTTTTGCCTGATATTTGAATAGATACGGACAAAGGATTGATGATATTACAGGGGCACCCAACGAGAATATAGTTCAAAACCACTTAAACATAGCATTGTTAAACGTATTTTAGTATTTAAACGGTATACATAGGCATATTTTTATCCCCTAAAAATTTTTCATCTGTTCGGATTTCCTAGCTGAAAGTCTTGTGATCCGAAAATTATAGGGATCAAAAGTTACCTTTTCGAAAATTTCAGCCAGAAAAAAGGCTCCCGAAAATTCTAGGGGACCTTTTTAGGGTAAACATCCCTTAGAAATGGGCAATTATACCATGTTTTAGATGTTCGAAAATCCTAGGACAGGTAGGCAAGCAAGAAATTTTACAACAAATGTTTCGAAAATTCTGGATCTCAAATCGTCTTCCGAACAGATATTTTCCGAAAATTGACGTTGGGTGCCCCTGATCATAGGAGCTTCAAACACTTCAGTGACGCAACCATTGATGACGAGATCGTAACTTGTAGCCATATTCAATAACATCCAGGATAAAATTATCGAGGCGCGTGAATGTCATTCCAGAATTTAAGGGCTCCACGTATCCGTCCTTTAACGGACAAATAAACATCTCTAGATTGAACCTCGAAAGAATTTCCGTTGGCACGAAGAAACACTAATTCGTCGCTGTCATCATGAACAAGGTCCGGATCCATATCGACGTCCAAAGTAAGTCATTCGGAATTCTGACCGGTATTAGAAGGAACATTAAACCGCAAATTCGGACGAGAAGCCTTCCAATGCCCGGGTTTGCCACAAGCGAAGCACAAACCAGATGCCGATCTCAGAGGCGAAAGCTGCGGGTTTACACGCGAAAACAAATTGGGCATCCGTGAGGCGGAAAACTGCGCCGTTGTTGAAGTCGAAGTGACATTAGGGAGTTTAAGATCTACAACGGTGACGTCGATGAAAACGTCACCTCAAAATATAACTTGGCTCTATCGTAAGTTTCTCGCGGATTAGCCATCTCGTTCGCGTTGTACAATGTGGGCGAAGTATCCTAAAAATATATTGGTACGAGCGGTTTCAGAGTGAAAATAGAGAATGAAAGATTCACATTTGTACGCTCGCGTTGTCGTCAAAACCTCAAATTTGGTGATTTCACGTCGTTGTTGTGAAGAGGACCGCACGAATTTGTGCTAAAATGCGTGCCGCACGTGCAGCACGATTATTTTTCCACTTTTAACCAATGACATTGTTGATTCGTGGCGTTCTCGTTGACGACAGCGTCGTAGAGCTTAAAGTCCCTATTACTTCTTTGCCGCGTCGGGCGAGATGTGAAACGCTTCCTGGACCTAGCTGCTCGTGATTCGGCCCTGTATATCTTTTTTTCATCTTCTTCGTCGTCTGCGAGGTCATGGTGTTTATATTCGAGGACCGTCTTCCACCCGTACTGCGATTTATCGGCAAGTAAGATCAACTTTTGACGCTCTCGAAGCAGATCCATACCTTTATCTAAGACTTGTTTGGTCTTCTTTACGTCTTTCCTTTCGAGGGCAATTTGAGCATCTTCAACGGCATCTTTGATAGCTTTGTTAGCTTTGTACTGATCCTCGTTACTCTTTTTATTGAACTGAGGAACGGAATCTCGCTTCAGCCTCTTAATCTCGGACATCTGCTGGGAAGCGATGGACTCATTAGACCGTAGAAATCGACGAACCCACGAGATCTTTGATCTGAACGAGATCTTTGTTGTTTTCAGCGATTACTCTCCTGACGCCTGCTTCATCCATAACAAGGCCAGAAAAGTGATGAAGAGAAGAGATAAACCTAAAGCGAAAGTACTAGCGGCAAGGCTGACCGTAGAATGTCACAAGTTTCTCAACCGTCTCTTTTACAAACGTACTACCCATGAACCCTAGCATACTACGCTCGCACCCAGGTCTCTGTTCCGTGTCGGCAAAATATTAATTTATGCCAATACCGATTATCACATATTACATTATTTGTCATATGGTAAGCACTGGAGTCGCAGATTACAAAGTGTACGCACGCGCCCTGCTAATTGAATATAAAGGTAACATACATACCTGCATAAACTCAGTGGTAAGGATAAAATCAGATAGCGCATTGCGCAACTTAGCTGATACGTGAGAAAAATAATTAAGACCATAACAGGTTGTTCTAGGTTAATTGAGGGACAGAATGTAATTTCCGCGAAGATCATGCATAACGTATCTTTCATATAGGCGGTAATACCATTTAAAGAATCAACAACAACGTACTTTTATACAGTAATATGAGGAAACTTTGAATGCACTTATTGCACAGAGATGTAGAGTTTGACTTAAGTGGTAAGAGGCCAGGTAATTTGCAAATATAAATCTCACTATCCTCTTATTTACATGATACGGTTCCTTTGACAAGAAATTACCAAAGGCCAGTTGTTTGCTACGAGAATAACAGTGAAAAGAGCACTACTTTGTCGGGAATTTTCTATGATAAAAACTTGTTCAGAAATCAAACGTCTACGTTAACAACACACACCATGGCTATCCCTTAGTATCTGGCTGGACATCTTCTTCTCACTACTTTTTTCCCTGGCCACGCTTCAGCCATTTGATGAGGGCCAGTCTCTGCTTGCTTCTCAAGTTGCCTGGTTCATGCCCAAAAAGAATTCTGGGTAATTCGGCCATTCCATGACAAGGGAAGATCCCCGATTCTCATTTCATTGATTTTTTTATAAGTGTCGGGTCACCCAGTCCTACCAGCAAAATACAGCACCGACTGAAGTTTTTAGCTTTCGAAACTTGCCCAAATTGTATCGGTAGGTCCTGGAATTCGTCCACAGAAAGGCCAGAGAGACAACTTCACACGTGAACCGTCATGTTTACAACAGAGCATTTTAGGCGTCCCAGTCTGCATGAAACCATCTCTCGCCTCTGTCTCCGTTACGTTTATGCCTGTAGACTCAACTACTGAAATCTCAATTCCTTGTAAAAACCAACCAGCGTCTTAATTTTTTTGGCAGGCTAGGTATCGGAGAGCCTGAACATTTATGCATGCGCTGACGGAATCTTTGAACAAGAGAGAAAAATGTAGTACCTTCAGACGTGGCGCTGGAGCGTCGTACCAAACGAGTCATCCCGGGATTTCGGTCCGTGCGATCGCTTTTCGGTTTTGTAAACCGCGCATGTTGCCAAGACGCAATAGTTGAGTTATACGGTCATTTGAAGCAGGTTGTGCTAATTTTCCGACGCTTGACCATCCGAATCAAAATTCAAGGCAGAAAGGCTGGAAATTCCACGAGTTCCCTGTTATCCTTGGCTTATCCGTAAACCCGGAACACATCATTCCCCGTAAAAACCCAGAACAAATACCATCCCCCGTAATCCCGGAACACACACCATCCCCTGTAAATCCGGAACACACACTATTCCCCGTAAAACCAGGAACGCAGACCAGCCCCCGTAAAAAAAAAAAAAAAAATTCGGCGAATACATCAAAAATCTTTAATCCTTAGTGTGCATGTCACACGAAAACCATTTCAGCAGTAATTTCCATTGCCCTTTTTACTTTTGGTCGGATTAAAGCGTTTGCTAGTCACTGTTCTCTTCCAAGGACGCATCGGTGGAAAAAATGTCCATGATTTTAATGCCTCAGTCAGGGAAGCAGAAAGTCTCCTCATAGAAGAGACGCTGGTTAATCCTCGTCAATGTATTCAAAAGGCTCAGGAGGTTCTGGTCCTTCCTCGTCGTCTTCAGCGCCAAAGCCCATTGGAGAAGAAGCTAAAACAAAAACAAGAAAAGGTTGTTTGTCGCTACAATAACATCAAAACAAAACTCCGCATGCTAACAGCAATAACAAAAGAAATATTCACCAAACGTGACCGCATTTTTGAGGTTTCAAACACCATTTTCCTGGGACTTCCAAGTTAAAGATTGGGAGGAGCAAGGATGACCGCCTTTTTACGTTTGGGTGCCTAGAAATCGTCCAATCACGTCTACTTACTGACATCGTCACAATTATTTAAAGCAGGCAATATTACCTGGAAGAGGTTCAATCAAATCCTCTGGTTCATCGGACTTCATGACTATTCCACCAATGTTAACCTACAAAACAAACAACAAAGTGTTTAGCTTATCTGAGAAATGAAAACAAAGTTTGTAATTCTATAAATACTGTACCGGCTTCATAGGCATGTAACGGCTGTCTTCAGGCAATGAGATTACTTTGAGCTACAAACAAGAGAAAAAATCAGTTGTTAAATCAAGAAAATGGGAGTCAAAACTTGCATACGAATTCCGAAGGTTAAGCCGAGTGAAACCACCGTTAACTCTTCAGATTAGCTTACGGAACGACTTCGGGAGTCGTGTGTCCCCAGTTTCATCAGGAACAAACGGCGTTGGAGTCAACTCGTTCAGTTAAAACAAAATATCAACACACACTTGCGATGGAAGCACCCGAGGTGGATTTTCTAACAGTTCGAATTCGGGTTCCTCTTCCTCCATCTTCTCGCTGCTCTCTCTTGCACTCTTTTCAACCGTCGATTCCTCGTTTTTCTTTTCTTTCTCCTCTTCCTTTTGAGCCTAAAAAAAATTACACTGCCTTTAGCAATTAATTACTATCTTGCTTTCAGTCATTATGTTCAGAAAAAACAACAAAGAAGCCCATAGAGAAGAACTAAAATACCCCAGATTTCATCTGGCATAGGTGGAAATTTCCATTACTTCTCAGCGAAATTTGGAATACCTTCTCGCTATTTCGATCCAAAACCGGTCTTAAATTCTTAGTTCTGTTAAAATAATTTCGTTCTAGAGGCTCTATAGGTATCATCAATGAAGACAACAAAGAAGGGCATAGAGAATAACAAGGAAGTAAAAAACACGAAACGACGATCGACAAAGTCCCATTACGACAGAGATCTTACCCCGTCCATTTTTTCATCGGTAGCCTCTGATTTTTTTGCTCTTGATTTGATTTTGTTCGTAATTGACAGCACTGCTTTTTTTTTTTTTTTTTTTTCAAGTTTTATTTATTGACAAGAAACAATTTAAGTTGTTACTAGGCTGGCTTGCAAATAGCGAGAAGCTGATTTATTACATACAACAACAACATGTTAACATTTACTCTTCGTGCTTTCAAATATTTAGAAAGTAGAAGAACTTAGGAGAAAAAGAGAAGAAAGCAGTCTAGGTAAAAGAACAATCCGTAAAGAGGAAAACTACAGACTATACTTAACCTCAGTTGGAAATTTAATTTTTCATCTTGCTAATGTGGTAACCTAAAGTAAAAACGATGAATCGAGAATTGTTATCCAATACTGGATATTTCAATGTATACAAACTAAGCTTTTACTGCAGTCTGGGGGACACTAAGCACCATACAACTAACTATGCAAAGCACAAACTGTTATACACGTGTACTTGAGTCCAGCTGTTTTGGTTCGAGTCAAGAAATAAATTAAAAGTCTGCACCTCGCAATTTGATCTTGGTCTGGAAGGTGGAAATTTCAATTACCTTTCCGTGAACTTCCAAATAAACTGTACCCTCTCTTCATGCATTTCTCTTTCGATAATTTCGTATTGAAAGCTTGGTTTAAACCACCGAGTCTGAAATGAGTGCGGTTAGAACAACACGGCAGTTTCTTTTTAACATAAGGGAGCTTTAGCAACGACAACGGCGACGTCAACGAGAACGTCACAAATTTGCATATTTAGTGGGCAAAAACAATAGCTTCTCACGCTCTGCACGTGCGTTTTTCACTTTTGTCCATTTCTTTGCCGTCGTCAGCAAAGCAACAACGTGAAATTACCAAGTTTGAGGTGTTGTGGAGAACGTCAGCACCTGTAGATAAATTTTCATTTTTCTTCCCTATATTACGCTCCGCCCGTTAAGGTTTCATTCCTGAGGGACTGCCCAAACCTTTGTCATATTAAAAGGCTTGGAATAGTCGAGAAGTGATCGCAATAACGTGAATTTATGTTTTTACATGACGTTCTCGTTGCCGTTCCCGTCGTCGTTGCTAAAGCTCCCCTATAGCGTCTCAAAATGATGCGCTAAACTCGCCCAGGCTCATCAGCTTGAACCCAAGTTGTTCCGAAGTACCCTTTCTTCGGATTTTTCTGACTCCAGCTAATAATCCCTCTAAAAAAAATAGCCTCTCGTCAAAAGAACCATTGTCCCACAAATCATACCTTTTCTTTCTCCCCTTTCTTTGGAGGTTTGAGTGGCTCTGGGTAAGCGTTGACAACGATGGCTTAGCGTTTGATTTGAACTGCATCTTTGGCATCTAAAAGGAAAGGACGAGGCATTTAAGCACCGTGAATGTCCTTCTATCTACCTTGCAGCTCATTTCCTTGCTTTCTTTTAAGCTACTAATGCAATTCTGATGAAAGGCCTGCTAAAATGCAAGTCCGCCGTTCTTATTATCACAAATTGCTCCAAGTTGTTCCAAATTTTAAGGGAGCGGTAACTGTCAAAACATGTAAGTGAAACGAACAGGAGCTCACTTCCTCCACAGGACTTAAAAATTGTTGTTTCACGAAGGACGACATGCAAAAATCGTTGGTTTTGTCCATTAAATATGCAGATTTGTAGCGTCTTATGCTGCCATCGCTGGCGTGACTGCGTAAGCTCGCTATGAGCAAATGTCGGACTGCGTTCGTTTACAAAGTTGTTAACATTGATCGAGATTAATACATCTTGAAATTCAAATGACTCTGCAGGTAAGTTCACTTCATGTTACTTGTCGTCGCGTGAAACAATCAACATAAATGATTCCTGAGAAAATTTAATGTAATACAAGCATTTTCCAAGAGTGTTTTGTTTGTTTCAATTTAAACTTACCTTGAGGTCTGAATTAAGCCCAATGATACAAGAAGGTGTAAACGCCAAAGAAATGAAGTGCGACAAAGGAAACCCCCAAAATCAAACGTGTGTAAACACAAAGAAGCCAACTACTGCCGCCATGTACATGTGGCCCGCGCGCGACTGCAGCGAGATCGTCACGTTTCGTCCACCTTGAAAAAACAAAAAACAACAGAAAATTTTTAAACACTCCGATTCTACTTCTACGCCGGCATTTATAAACACGCCAGCAAGTACATGTACCAATTCAACATTAAATTTGTTTCTTTGAAGAAGGTAGAAATCACAAATCTTCAACTGATGTTTATGGCCATCTCGCGATCTGCGATGCTTGGGAAATGGTGACTATTTTGTAGTTTTTGCTTCTTCCTCGCCTCCATTATTGTTGACAGATAACGCTGCAAATGGACTGGTAGAAGTGCCGTTTAAGTAAATATAGAGAATGAAAGATTTACAGTCGTGTGTTCACGTTGTCTCTAAAACTTTGAATATTGG
>NC_090885.1:15624316-15629316 GCF_036669925.1 Montipora capricornis | reverse complement strand
GTGTTGTTTGCCCCCTCAGACGTGTGTAGCTAATTTGCATGATAATAGCAAATCCAACATGGCGGACATCGCGAATAAGATCTATTGCATTAAGTTGTAGTTATTCATTTCCTTTAAAGGACATAAGTGAAAACATTCATGTTTGTATCTGTCATAAACTTTTCAAGTCATACCCATGAAATGAAGGTAAACGAAGATTGGTACATTTGCACGGATCCGTTGATGCATGAAAGGCATCTTTTTGTGCGCAACCTAAGACTCTTAGGCTTCCCATAGACTTGATCGATCACACAACTAGAAGTTGGTCTGAATACCTTCGGAAAAAAATTATTCATTGCATCGCATTATGCAAGTCAACTGAGTATAATCTCTTGTAAATTTACATTTTCTTCCGTTTTGAACTATATTATTTTTGTCATTACTCCTCGATGATTTCGAACCTCCGGAAGCGGAACACTGGCCAAGAAATTATCGACTCTCACGAGTCATTTAGTTTTCGTTGCAAGTCCCATGAAAATCGAAATTTCGATACTGAGAAATTAACTTTCCTCCGTGTGATGTCGTGTTCTGTACATGTCCACAAAACATATCAATGAGAAAGTAATAGGGGGGTTTGTGATAATGATACATTTAAGATAAAACAAGAATATTTATCTGCCTATGAACAGTTTAGTTCACCTGTCGTCAATCTGAGATAATATCGCGAACAAGGGCTTTCATACCCTTTTTTCTTTTATTCTTGGAAATGTTCTACTCCCCGTTCGTACGGTAAAACGCTCAGCTGAAGTAAAGCAACGAACTTAAACGATTCATTTGTGAATCATTTGAAGTCGTAAAATGATGGGAACGATTGTTTTTAATGTTAAAGGTTGCTAAGTTGTTCAGTATTTTCGAACAATTCCCCAAAAAATTGTTATAAAATAACAAGCAATCAACGGCAAGACGAGTTTATGAGAGGAAAGAGTGTATCGTTCGACCAATTCATCAATTGCATTTCTTTACGTTTAGCGAAAGTAATGGGCAAACCAAAATCAACTGGACCAACAACAAAAATAGTGGAGCAACTCTTCTTTTCTAATCTTCTCGGAAGATCAGGGATTCGAGACAGATTTCAAGGGAAGAAGATCCCGACGTATGGTACGAGGAAAAGAAAAGCAAATTAATCAAAACGACAACCCAACGTTATTTCGAGGCATGCGAAACACTCGGCACTGTTCCAGTAACAAGATTTCTTCGCGAGTGTCAGGCCGGAGTGGTGGTCTAAAGCACTACGGCATTCGCGATATTGGAGCAGAGGCAATAGCAAGAGCTCTTGAACACGATATTGTGGTGACAAATTTGTGCCTCCATGACAATGGTATCGGAAATACAGGGTCAGTTGCCTTGTCCAGAGCTCTGAAAGATAATTGCTTTGTGACAAACTTCGACCTCTCTGAAAACAAACTTGGAAAGCTGGGAGCTGGTGCTATTGGCGAAATGTTGATGGAAAACTCGTCACTGCAAGAGTTAAACCTGAGTGGTTGCGGGATCATGGCAAAGATATCAAGCTGTTCTTGGATGCATCGTCTTCGAATCCTCATTTAAGGAGTTTGGATTTCAGTTACAGTGATCTCGGAGATGAAGGTGCTATTTATCTCGGCCGTGCTCTCAAGAAGAACAAAAAGATGGAGTACCTCGATTTAAGCTGGAACAATATCAGGGTGACTGGAATCGAAGAATTAGCCAATGGACTTGCGACGACCAAAAGCCTTCGAGAGCTATAGGCCTTGCTTGGAACTGCTTCTCGGATGAAGGGGCTGACCATCTCAGCTATGCCTTAGTCCAAAACGATTGCCTCAAAGTCCTTGAAATGCAGTGCTGCGGTAAGTTAAGCAATAGAGAGAGAACTTACTTACCCAATTTTCACAGCTTAGACTGTTCATCTCAGCATTTTCCGCTATAACCTGACAACCATGCAACCAGGAAGGGTGAAATCTCATAGTGATGATGTCTCTCTACAGGTATTCATACCGCCGGAGCTCTAAGAATCGCTGAAGCCCTGAAGGTTAATCACACCATGGAGGTTCTAAGAGTCGGAAAGAACTCATTCCAAAGCTCGGGAGTGTGTTCGCTTCTACGTGGACTGAGATACAATCATACGAGCGCTCTTCGCGAACTCGTTTTAGAAGACATGGTATTTGACAAGTGGGTAGTCACCTCGTTCGACTGAGCTGGCCTAACTTATTGAAAGAGTAGCTGCACATTTGTCATGCACTCTGCACGGCTCGAATACAATTTACCACTTCTTAGTTTTCACTTATGTTATCGGCGACCATTGTATTTAGATACATACACATAAAAAAATAACAATAGACCATATTCGTATTCTCAGTATTGGACTGGAACTAGCTTGCAATGGAGGCTCATGCGGGGGAATCTTTTCAAATGCAAATACATTTTAATATATTCCCCCGCATTAGCCTCCATTGCGAGCTAGTTCCAGTCCAATACTGAAAATACGAATACGGTCTATTGGTTCTTGGTTAGCGTGCGTCCGTCCGTCGAGTTAAGGATGCACGCGGGATGTTGCTAAGCACGAGAGAAGCGTACATAAGAGTCGAGACGATAGCCGATCGCGACTCTAGCTTGTTAGTGCTTGGCAACTTCTCAAATGCACCCATAACTCGACAGATGCACGCTAAACATTAACCAATTGTTTTAACATTATTTGATCAAATGTTAGTTTCTCCAAACCCATTGAAATCTTTACAGGCATGCATTTTAATGGTTCATTGTGCCGTCAGCGTGCTTCCATAACATTATGGAGCACACTGATGACGTAAGCAAATTGCTTTGCTGAAATTGCCTGATTTTGTTAGCTATGATACAAAATAAAATGAACTAGTTTGCAGCGCAAACATGGCAGTCACTTGCTCGTTTAGGGAAGATAACATGCCCGCCGTGACGTCACGACAATAGAATAGAAAATTTCCAGAATTGTACTGCACGGTGCCAACTTAGCTCCATCAATTTTATTCTGAATACAGGGACTGTGAGGTTGAGTTAGATGGTCTCCTGGAGGAACGGCCCAACCCTCCTGGGGAGCAATTAGATATTGGGGTCTGGGTGATAATCTTAACAAAAAGTAGCTAGTGGTGTTCATGCTGTGATTTTAAGCTCAGCCCTTAATGAGCTGGCCTGCATTATTTGGCTTGGTGACTTTGGAATGGTAATTCTGTTTGATTTTGTAGCTTTGATTTCACTACCGAGATCAGTTTTTGCCTGCATTGTTATCCTTTGTCTGCACACAGTACAGCTTCAAAGGAGTTTGAATCCAGGCTCTAAGCATATGTTTCAAACGATATTATCGGTGTATAACCTCTGTGAAATCTTTCCTGCTTTTTAAAAGGTGGTTACACAGTTTTGGTTTTCCTTTCTTCAAATTATGTATTGTAAATTAAACTTGTTTCAGAATTGACTAATGTGTGCAAAAAGAATAAAGATGACGGTTTAAATTCAAGAGGTAAACGTAAACCACAACATACACACTGCATATTACATCAAGCCCGGGGAAGTGCTCGTGAAGGGAACTAGTACGACGTACAAGGTCAATCATGTAACGTTACCCACTAAGAAAAATCCCGACAACTCTTTCTCAACTTCCTTTGCATCGGTGCAAAATTAAACAAAAAAACAATTGTGCGCAAGCTTGTCAGTCAAGCCGCGCTAATCTGCCTCGTCTGGTAGAGACTATTTCGTGTACTTTCAAAATTGTAGAAAGGAGGACAGAGGAATACCATTGATCCTATTCAACTATTTTAATCTGCTTTTATACTTTCTATTAATATTTCTACTATTACTGTGAAGCAGATCTAATGGGCTTTATGACGATCAGATCTAACTCTCAGTTGCCCACATGAAACAGCTCTTCAAAATCACATCCAGTGGCATCTGAAATCAGAATAGTCTACTTCCCTGTGAACTCTACTTACGAGTGTATACAAGCACGCCGATATTGATCGGTGAATTAACCCAACACCCTGTGATCCCTGTCAGGCGTCACAGCTTTTCGAGTTCTCCCAAACCTTCTCGAGTGTTTCTATAACTCGATAGAAACACAAAGAAAATGTTTTCTACTTCTTTTAGAAAATAGCCAAAGGAAAATAACGGAAAACGAAGAAAACTTGATAGTTTTATTTATCATCAAAACATCGATTCTCTACACCACGCAATTTACACGTCATAACCTGATCAACCAATTAAGAAATAGAAAACATTTTCCGTGCTTCTATCGAGTTATAGAAACACGATTATTAAACAATCAGCCCGCGTATTTTCCTTGAGCTATTTTTTAATAAATCATAAAGTGTTAGTGAAAGGAGAAATTTGATTCTGGTCAGTGCTCGGACTTTCCGTGTAAATAAAGCGGAACTTTGACTACATGTCTTGAGGTAAGCCCCCTCATCAATTCACAGGTAATGAATCAAATAGCTCGAAGCAAAACTGCTTATGATGATATGATATGGCCAATACTCTGATGACAGTTACGTACTATACAAGCCGCTCAATCCAAAGAACAGAATTCTACCTTACAGATGGACGTGGGCTCAACGTGTAAGCGACCCAATGCTGGGCAATCCCACATCAAACTGTGCCATCAGCAGCAGTTCCTCTGCACTTAAAAGATGACAGACCACATCTCGGCTTCTCCAGGGTTTCCCGTTATATTTCCGCAGCAGACAGCTCTTAAGGATGCAAGCCCTCAGCTCCCTGGATCACAGCACCCCACCTTGTGTTCTACAGCCCCTTCTCAAGCCTCTTCCAGTCCACTTTCTCAATCTTCGAATGCTTCCAGCCCTGTCCCTGTTTCTCAGCCAACTGCCGCTAATTTGCACTCATTAGCAAAATATGTAGATAAAAATCTAGCATGGCATGTTTGTAACTGACCCACTGAACTCATGGACAGACAGGTGAGAGTGCAGAATGTTATTTGATACAGTAACTCTTTGCAAGTAAATTAC
>NC_090885.1:15601816-15606816 GCF_036669925.1 Montipora capricornis | reverse complement strand
TGATACGTAAGAAAAAGAACTAAGACTATGACTGGTTGTTCTAGGTTTATTGAGGGACAGAATATAATTTCCGCGAAGATCATGCATAAGAAGAGGACGGGAGAGACTGAACTTATCTTTCATATAAGCGGGAAAACCCTTTAAAGAAACAACAACAACATACTTTTACACAGTAATATGAGGAAACTTTGAATGCGCTTATTGCACAGAGATGTAGAGTTTGACTTAAGTGGTAAGAGGCCAGGTAATTTGCAAATATAAATCTCAGTATCCTCTTATTTACATTATACGGTTCCTTTGACAAGAAATTACCAAAGGCCGGTTGTTTGCTACGAGAATAACAGTGAAAAAAGCACTACTTTGTGGGGAATTTTCTATAATAAAAACTTGTTCAGAAATCAAAAGTCTACGTTAACAGCACACACCATGGCTATCCCTTAGTAACTGGCTGGACATCTTCTTCTCACTACTTTTTCCCCCGGCCGCGCTTCAGCCATTTGATGAGGGCCAGTCTCTGCTTGCTTCTCAAGTTGCCTGGTTCATGCCCAAAAAGAATTCTGGGTAATTCGGCCATTCCATGACAAGGGAAGATCCCCGATTCTCATTGCATTGATTTTTTTTATAAGTGTCGGGTCACCCAGTCCTACCAGCAAAATACAGCACCGACTTAAGTTTTTAGCTTTCAAAACTTGCCCAAATTGTATCGGTAGGTCCTGGAATTCGTCCACAGAAAGGCCAGAGAGACAACTTCGCTCGTGAACCGCCATGTTTACAACAGAGCATTTTAGGCGTTCCAGTCTGCATGAAACCACCTCTCACCTCTGTCTCCAGAAGACCAGTTACGCACGGTTCTTACGTTACGTTTATGCCCGTAGACTCAACTACTGAAATCTCCATTCCTCGTAAAAACCAACCAGCATCTTAATTTTTTTGGCAGGCTAGGTATCGCAGAGCCTGAACATTTATGCATGCGCTGACGGAATCTTTGAACAAGAGAGAAAAATGCAGTACCTCCAGACGTGGCGCTGGAGCGTCGTACCAAACGAGTCATCCCGGGATTTCGGCCCGTGCGATCGCTTTTGGACGCAGTTGGCCCTTCGCTGCTTTCTGCTACCGACCTCGCCTTCCGGTACTGCATTTGAGGGAGGGATATGTCGGCCCCTAAATCATATGTGACAAATCCCACGCCTACTCACAGCTCCAAACCGCCCTTGTCATTTCAATTTAGTGTAAGATTACGATGGCTTATATATTCAAGAGAAAAGTCATTTTATCTGTCATATGGTAAGCACTGGAGTTACAGAATACAAAGTGTACGCATGCGCCCTGCTAAAGGTAACGTAAACACATGCTTAAAGTTTATTTCGTGGCGAATTTCAGAATAACTAGAAAAGCTAATTTTTTCCAGGGATCACATTTACAGGTACATAACTAAATACACAATCTTTAAAGATATCTATTAATTAAAAAGAAAAGCCGCTGTACAGAATGCGGTCCTTGATTCTCTTTTAAAACCAGTAAACTCAGTGGTACGGATAAAATCAGATAGCGCATTGCGCAACTTAGCTGATACGTAAGAAAAAGAACTAAGACTATGACTGGTTGTTCTAGGTTTATTGAGTGACAGAATAGAATTTCCGCGAAGATCATGCATAAGAAGAGGACGGGAGAGACTGAACTTATCTTTCATATAAGCGGGAAAACCCTTTAAAGAAACAACAACAACATACTTTTACACAGTAATATGAGGAAACTTTGAATGCGCTTATTGCACAGAGATGTAGAGTTTGACTTAAGTGGTAAGAGGCCAGGTAATTTGCAAATATAAATCTCAGTATCCTCTTATTTACATTATACGGTTCCTTTGACAAGAAATTACCAAAGGCCAGTTGTTTGCTACGAGAATAACAGTGAAAAAAGCACTACTTTGTGGGGAATTTTCTATAATAAAAACTTGTTCAGAAATCAAAAGTCTACGTTAACAGCACACACCATGGCTATCCCTTAGTAACTGGCTGGACATCTTCTTCTCACTACTTTTTCCCCCGGCCGCGCTTCAGCCATTTGATGAGGGCCAGTCTCTGCTTGCTTCTCAAGTTGCCTTGTTCATGCCCATAAAGAATTATGGGTAATTCGGTCATTCCATGACAAGGGACTATACCCGATTCTCATTGCATTGATTTTTTTTATAAGTGTCGGGTCACCCAGTCCTACCAGCAAAATACAGCACCGACTTAAGTTTTTAGCTTTCAAAACTTGCCCAAATTGTATCGGTAGGTCCTGGAATTCGTCCACAGAAAGGCCAGAGAGACAACTTCGCTCGTGAACCGCCATGTTTACAACAGAGCATTTTAGGCGTTCCAGTCTGCATGAAACCACCTCTCACCTCTGTCTCCAGAAGACCAGTTACGCACGGTTCTTACGTTACGTTTATGCCCGTAGACTCAACTACTGAAATCTCAATTCCTCGTAAAAACCAACCAGCATCTTAATTTTTTTGGCAGGCTAGGTATCGCAGAGCCTGAACATTTATGCATGCGCTGACGGAATCTTTGAACAAGAGAGAAAAATGCAGTACCTCCAGACGTGGCGCTGGAGCGTCGTACCAAACGAGTCATCCCGGGATTTCGGCCCGTGCGATCGCTTTTGGACGCAGTTGGCCCTTCGCTGCTTTCTGCTACCGACCTCGCCTCCCGGTACGGCATTGAGGGAGGGATATGTCGGCCCCTAAACCATATGTGACAAATCCCACGCCTACTCACAGCTCCAAACCGCCCTTGTCATTTCAATTTAGTGTAAGATTACGATGGCTTATATATTCAAGAGAAAAGTCATTTTATCTGTCATATGGTAAGCACTGGAGTCACAGAATACAAAGTGTACGCATGCGCCCTGCTAAAGGTAACGTAAACACATGCTTAAAGTTTATTTCGTGGCGAATTTCAGAATAACTAGAAAAGCTAATTTTTTCCAGGGATCACATTTACAGGTACATAACTAAATACACAATCTTAAAGATATCTATTAATTAAAAAGAAAAGCCGCTGTACAGAATGCGGTCCTTGATTCTCTTTTAAAACCAGTAAACTCAGTGGTACGGATAAAATCAGATAGCGCATTGCGCAACTTAGCTGATACGTAAGAAAAAGAACTAAGACTATGACTGGTTGTTCTAGGTTTATTGAGTGACAGAATAGAATTTCCGCGAAGATCATGCATAAGAAGAGGACGGGAGAGACTGAACTTATCTTTCATATAAGCGGGAAAACCCTTTAAAGAAACAACAACAACATACTTTTACACAGTAATATGAGGAAACTTTGAATGCGCTTATTGCACAGAGATGTAGAGTTTGACTTAAGTGGTAAGAGGCCAGGTAATTTGCAAATATAAATCTCAGTATCTTATTTACATTATACGGTTCCTTTGACAAGAAATTACCAAAGGCCGGTTGTTTGCTACGAGAATAACAGTGAAAAAAGCACTACTTTGTGGGGAATTTTCTATAATAAAAACTTGTTCAGAAATCAAAAGTCTACGTTAACAGCACACACCATGGCTATCCCTTAGTAACTGGCTGGACATCTTCTTCTCACTACTTTTTCCCCGGCTGCGCTTCAGCCATTTGATGAGGGCCAGTCTCTGCTTGCTTCTCAAGTTGCCTGGTTCATGCCCAAAAAGAATTCTGGGTAATTCGGCCATTCCATGACAAGGGAAGATCCCCGATTCTCATTGCATTGATTTTTTTATAAGTGTCGGGTCACCCAGTCCTACCAGCAAAATACAGCACCGACTTAAGTTTTTAGCTTTCAAAACTTGTCCAAATTGTATCGGTAGGTCCTGGAATTCGTCCACAGAAAGGCCAGAGAGACAACTTCGCTCGTGAACCGCCCTGTTTATAACAGAGCATTTTAGGCGTTCCAGTCTGCATGAAACCACCTCTCACCTCTGTCTCCAGAAGACCAGACACGCACGGTTCTTACGTTACGTTTATGCCCGTAGACTCAACTACTGAAATCTCAATTCCATGTAAAAACCAACCAGCATCTTAATTTTTTTGGCAGGCTAGGTATCGCAGAGCCTGAACATTTATGCATGCGCTGACGGAATCTTTATCAAGAGAGAAAGGTGCAGTACCCCTAGACCTGGCGCTGGAGCGTCGTACCAAACGAGTCATCCCGGGATTTCGGCCCCTGCGATCGCTTTTGGACGCAGTTGGCCCTTCGCTGCTTTTAGTCAGGGAGCATATGTAATCCCGTGGGATTTTTATGGTGAAAGCAAACCACCTGCCTAGATGTGTTAAGGGGACCCTAAGGAACACAAAAAATGTTGTCGGCAATTTTGTAACCTGCACCGGCGGTCGCTATGGGGGTCTGTTTTTAGACCTATATGGTTCAACATGGAATGGAGGCTCGAATATAAAATGGCGTGTAAATACAATTAACTACAATAAATTTCCACAAAAATACCAGAAATCTTTAATATAGTCTATCTAATACATATCCATAGACTTAAGTACTAAATACTGATGACGTGATCAACACTGCACGAAAGCGAGGCTGGTCGTTTGTTATCCTCAAATAAACATAAAAAATATATTTCTTTTTCTGGAGTTGTTCAAAAAAATGACTCGACAAGTGAACTACATGACAATATGTGTTGGTCACGTTAATTGAACTACCTTTGAATATGTTTTGTTCGCATGAGACGACATGGAAGTGAGGCTGAGCTCGCGGGCACTTGTTAGGCCTGCTCTAAGCGTCGAGGCATCGTCGTGCCAAACCAAATTCCTCTCCGAAAATTGGCCCTTTCAGTGCGCAGAAGAAATAAAACTAGCTAATCAAAACAGAACTAACTAATTTGGCGTTTAGAACCACTGCCGCGCTAATCGTCAAACCAAATAGAATTAGGTTGGGCACGATGTTGGCTTGACGCTTAGTCCAGTCCTTACCTATGCGATATGTTAGCTATTATTAACGTTGCTCCGAGGGCGTCATGTT
>NC_090885.1:15574316-15594316 GCF_036669925.1 Montipora capricornis | reverse complement strand
CGCCCTTGTCATTTCAATTTAGTGTAAGATTACGATGGCTTATATATTCAAGAGAAAAGTCATTTTATCTGTCATATGGTAAGCACTGGAGTCACAGAATACAAAGTGTACGCACGCGCCCTGCTAAAGGTAACGTAAACACATGCTTAAAGTTTATTTCGTGGCGAATTTCAGAATAACTAGAAAAGCTAATTTCTTCCAGGCATCACATTTACAGGTACATAACTAAATACACAATCTTTAAAGATATCTATTAATTAAAAAGAAAAGCCGCTGTACAGAATGCGGTCCTCGATTCTCTTTTAAAATTAGTAAACTCAGTGGTACGGATAAAATCAGATAGCGCATTGCGCAACTTAGCTGATACGTAAGAAAAAGAACTAAGACTATGACTGGTTGTTCTAGGTTTATTGAGGGACAGAATATAATTTCCGCGAAGATCATGCATAAGAAGAGGACGGGAGAGACTGAACTTCTTTCATATAAGCGGGAAAACCCTTTAAAGAAACAACAACAACATACTTTTACACAGTAATATGAGGAAACTTTGAATGCGCTTATTGCACAGAGATGTAGAGTTTGACTTAAGTGGTAAGAGGCCAGGTAATTTGCAAATATAAATCTCAGTATCCTCTTATTTACATTATACGGTTCCTTTGACAAGAAATTACCAAAGGCCAGTTGTTTGCTACGAGAATAACAGTGAAAAAAGCACTAATTTGTCCGGAATTTTCTATAATAAAAACTTGTTCAGAAATCAAAAGTCTACGTTAACAGCGCACACCATGGCTATCCCTTAGTAACTGGCTGGACATCTTCTTCTCACTTCTTTTTCCCCCGGCCGCGCTTCAGCCATTTGATGAGGGCCAGTCTCTGCTTGCTTCTCAAGTTGCCTGGTTCATGCCCAAAAAGAATTCTGGGTAATTCGGTCATTCCATGACAAGGGACGATCCCCGATTCTCATTGCATTGATTTTTTTTATAAGTGTCGGGTCACCCAGTCCTACCAGCAAAATACAGCACCGACTTAAGTTTTTAGCTTTCAAAACTTGCCCAAATTGTATCGGTAGGTCCTGGAATTCGTCCACAGAGAGGCCAGAGAGACAACTTCGCTCGTGAACCGCCATGTTTACAACAGAGCATTTTAGGCGTTCCAGTCTGCATGAAACCACCTCTCACCTCTGTCTCCAGAAGACCAGACACGCACGGTTCTTACGTTACGTTTATGCCCGTAGACTCAACTACTGAAATCTCCATTCCTCGTAAAAACCAACCAGCATCTTAATTTTTTTGGCAGGCTAGGTATCGGAGAGCCTGAACATTTATGCATGCGCTGACGGAATCTTTGAACAAGAGAGAAAAATGCAGTACCTCCAGACGTGGCGCTGGAGCGTCGTACCAAACGAGTCATCCCGGGATTTCGGCCCGTGCGATCGCTTTTGGACGCAGTTGGCCCTTCGCTGCTTTCTGCTACCGACCTCGCCTCCCGGTACGGCATTGAGGGAGGGATATGTCGGCCCCTAAACCATATGTGACAAATCCCACGCCTACTCACAGCTCCAAACCGCCCTTGTCATTTCAATTTAGTGTAAGATTACGATGGCTTATATATTCAAGAGAAAAGTCATTTTATCTGTCATATGGTAAGCACTGGAGTCACAGAATACAAAGTGTACGCATGCGCCCTGCTAAAGGTAACGTAAACACATGCTTAAAGTTTATTTCGTGGCGAATTTCAGAATAACTAGAAAAGCTAATTTCTTCCAGGCATCACATTTACAGGTACATAACTAAATACACAATCTTTAAAGATATCTATTAATTAAAAAGAAAAGCCGCTGTACAGAATGCGGTCCTTGATTCTCTTTTAAAACCAGTAAACTCAGTGGTACGGATAAAATCAGATAGCGCATTGCGCAACTTAGCTGATACGTAAGAAAAAGAACTAAGACTATGACTGGTTGTTCTAGGTTTATTGAGGGACAGAATAGAATTTCCGCGAAGATCATGCATAAGAAGAGGACGGGAGAGACTGAACTTATCTTTCATATAAGCGGGAAAACCCTTTAAAGAAACAACAACAACATACTTTTACACAGTAATATGAGGAAACTTTGAATGCGCTTATTGCACAGAGATGTAGAGTTTGACTTAAGTGGTAAGAGGCCAGGTAATTTGCAAATATAAATCTCAGTATCCTCTTATTTACATTATACGGTTCCTTTGACAAGAAATTACCAAAGGCCGGTTGTTTGCTACGAGAATAACAGTGAAAAAAGCACTACTTTGTGGGGAATTTTCTATAATAAAAACTTGATCAGAAATCAAAAGTCTACGTTAACAGCACACACCATGGCTATCCCTTAGTAACTGGCTGGACATCTTCTTCTCACTACTTTTTCCCCCGGCCGCGCTTCAGCCATTTGATGAGGGCCAGTCTCTGCTTGCTTCTCAAGTTGCCTGGTTCATGCCCAAAAAGAATTCTGGGTAATTCGGTCATTCCATGACAAGGGACGATCCCCGATTCTCATTGCATTGATTTTTTTATAAGTGTCGGGTCACCCAGTCCTACCGGCAAAATACAGCACCGACTTATATTTTTAGCTTTCAAAACTTGCCCAAATTGTATCGGTAGGTCCTGGAATTCGTCCACAGAAAGGCCAGAGAGACAACTTCGCCCGTGAACCACCATCTTTACAACAGAGCGTTTTAGGCGTTCCAGTCTGCATGAAACCACCTCTCACCTCTGTCTCCAGAAGACCAGACACGCACGGTTCTTACGTTACGTTTATGCCCGTAGACTCAACTACTGAAATCTCAATTCTTCGTAAAAACCAACCAGCATCTTAATTTTTTTGGCAGGCTAGGTATCGCAGAGCCTGAACATTTATGCATGCGCTGACGGAATCTTTGAACAAGAGAGAAAAATGCAGTACCTCCAGACGTGGCGCTGGAGCGTCGTACCAAACGAGTCATCCCGGGATTTCGGCCCGTGCGATCGCTTTTGGACGCAGTTGGCCCTTCGCTGCTTTCTGCTACCGACCTCGCCTCCCGGTACGGCATTGAGGGAGGGATATGTCGGCCCCTAAACCATATGTGACAAATCCCACGCCTACTCACAGCTCCAAACCGCCCTTGTCATTTCAATTTAGTGTAAGATTACGATGGCTTATATATTCAAGAGAAAAGTCATTTTATCTGTCATATGGTAAGCACTGGAGTCACAGAATACAAAGTGTACGCACGCGCCCTGCTAAAGGTAACGTAAACACATGCTTAAAGTTTATTTCGTGGCGAATTTCAGAATAACTAGAAAAGCTAATTTTTTCCAGGGATCACATTTACAGGTACATAACTAAATACACAATCTTTAAAGATATCTATTAATTAAAAAGAAAAGCCGCTGTACAGAATGCGGTCCTTGATTCTCTTTTAAAACCAGTAAACTCAGTGGTACGGATAAAATCAGATAGCGCATTGCGCAACTTAGCTGATACGTAAGAAAAAGAACTAAGACTATGACTGGTTGTTCTAGGTTTATTGAGTGACAGAATAGAATTTCCGCGAAGATCATGCATAAGAAGAGGACGGGAGAGACTGAACTTATCTTTCATATAAGCGGGAAAACCCTTTAAAGAAACAACAACAACATACTTTTACACAGTAATATGAGGAAACTTTGAATGCGCTTATTGCACAGAGATGTAGAGTTTGACTTAAGTGGTAAGAGGCCAGGTAATTTGCAAATATAAATCTCAGTATCCTCTTATTTACATTATACGGTTCCTTTGACAAGAAATTACCAAAGGCCGGTTGTTTGCTACGAGAATAACAGTGAAAAAAGCACTACTTTGTGGGGAATTTTCTATAATAAAAACTTGTTCAGAAATCAAAAGTCTACGTTAACAGCACACACCATGGCTATCCCTTAGTAACTGGCTGGACATCTTCTTCTCACTACTTTTTCCCCCGGCCGCGCTTCAGCCATTTGATGAGGGCCAGTCTCAAGTTGCCTGGTTCATGCCCAAAAAGAATTCTGGGTAATTCGGCCATTCCATGACAAGGGAAGATCCCCGATTCTCATTGCATTGATTTTGTTTATAAGTGTCGGGTCACCCAGTCCTACCAGCAAAATACAGCACCGACTTAAGTTTTTAGCTTTCAAAACTTGCCCAAATTGTATCGGTAGGTCCTGGAATTCGTCCACAGAAAGGCCAGAGAGACAACTTCGCTCGTGAACCGCCATCTTTACAACAGAGCGTTTTAGGCGTTCCAGTCTGCATGAAACCACCTCTCACCTCTGTCTCCAGAAGACCAGACACGCACGGTTCTTACGTTACGTTTATGCCCGTAGACTCAACTACTGAAATCTCAATTCTTCGTAAAAACCAACCAGCATCTTAATTTTTTTGGCAGGCTAGGTATCGCAGAGCCTGAACATTTATGCATGCGCTGACGGAATCTTTGAACAAGAGAGAAAAATGCAGTACCTCCAGACGTGGCGCTGGAGCGTCGTACCAAACGAGTCATCCCGGGATTTCGGCCCGTGCGATCGCTTTTGGACGCAGTTGGCCCTTCGCTGCTTTCTGCTACCGACCTCGCCTCCCGGTACGGCATTGAGGGAGGGATATGTCGGCCCCTAAACCATATGTGACAAATCCCACGCCTACTCACAGCTCCAAACCGCCCTTGTCATTTCAATTTAGTGTAAGATTACGATGGCTTATATATTCAAGAGAAAAGTCATTTTATCTGTCATATGGTAAGCACTGGAGTCACAGAATACAAAGTGTACGCATGCGCCCTGCTAAAGGTAACGTAAACACATGCTTAAAGTTTATTTCGTGGCGAATTTCAGAATAACTAGAAAAGCTAATTTTTTCCAGGCATCACATTTACAGGTACATAACTAAATACACAATCTTTAAAGATATCTATTAATTAAAAAGAAAAGCCGCTGTACAGAATGCAGTCCTTGATTCTCTTTTAAAACCAGTAAACTCAGTGGTACGGATAAAATCAGATAGCGTATTGCGTAACTTAGCTGATACGTAAGAAAAAGAACTAAGACTATGACTGGTTGTTCTAGGTTTATTGAGGGACAGAATATAATTTCCGCGAAGATCATGCATAAGAAGAGGACGGGAGAGACTGAACTTATCTTTCATATAAGCGGGAAAACCCTTTAAAGAAACAACAACAACATACTTTTACACAGTAATATGAGGAAACTTTGAATGCGCTTATTGCACAGAGATGTAGAGTTTGACTTAAGTGGTAAGAGGCCAGGTAATTTGCAAATATAAATCTCAGTATCCTCTTATTTACATTATACGGTTCCTTTGACAAGAAATTACCAAAGGCCGGTTGTTTGCTACGAGAATAACAGTGAAAAAAGCACTACTTTGTGGGGAATTTTCTATAATAAAAACTTGTTCAGAAATCAAAAGTCTACGTTAACAGCACACACCATGGCTATCCCTTAGTAACTGGCTGGACATCTTCTTCTCACTACTTTTTCCCCCGGCCGCGCTTCAGCCATTTGATGAGGGCCAGTCTCTGCTTGCTTCTCAAGTTGCCTGGTTCATGCCCAAAAGAATTCTGGGTAATTCGGCCATTCCATGACAAGGGAAGATCCCCGATTCTCATTGCATTGATTTTTTTTATAAGTGTCGTGTCACCCAGTCCTACCAGCAAAATACAGCACCGACTTAAGTTTTTAGCTTTCAAAACTTGCCCAATTTGTATCGGTAGGTCCTGGAATTCTTCCACAGAAAGGCCAGAGAGACAACTTCGCTCGTGAACCGCCCTGTTTACAACAGAGCATTTTAGGCGTTCCAGTCTGCATGAAACCACCTCTCACCTCTGTCTCCAGAAGACCAGACACGCACGGTTCTTACGTTACGTTTATGCCCGTAGACTCAACTACTGAAATCTCAATTCCTTGTAAAAACCAACCAGCATCTTAATTTTTTTGGCAGGCTAGGTATCGGAGAGCCTGAACATTTATGCATGCGCTGACGGAATCTTTGAACAAGAGAGAAAAATGCAGTACCTCCAGACGTGGCGCTGGAGCGTCGTACCAAACGAGTCATCCCGGGATTTCGGCCCGTGCGATCGCTTTTGGACGCAGTTGGCCCTTCGCTGCTTTCTGCTACCGACCTCGCCTCCCGGTACGGCATTGAGGGAGGGATATGTCGGCCCCTAAACCATATGTGACAAATCCCACGCCTACTCACAGCTCCAATTCGCCCTTGTCATTTCAATTTAGTGTAAGATTACGATGGCTTATATATTCAAGAGAAAAGTCATTTTATCTGTCATATGGTAAGCACTGGAGTCACAGAATACAAAGTGTACGCACGCGCCCTGCTAAAGGTAACGTAAACACATGCTTAAAGTTTATTTCGTGGCGAATTTCAGAATAACTAGAAAAGCTAATTTCTTCCAGGCATTACATTTACAGGTACATAACTAAATACACAATCTTTAAAGATATCTATTAATTAAAAAGAAAAGCCGCTGTACAGAATGCAGTCCTTGATTCTCTTTTAAAACCAGTAAACTCAGTGGTACGGATAAAATCAGATAGCGCATTGCGCAACTTAGCTGATACGTAAGAAAAAGAACTAAGACTATGACTGGTTGTTCTAGGTTTATTGAGGGACAGAATAAAATTTCCGCGAAGATCATGCATAAGAAGAGGACGGGAGAGACTGAACTTATCTTTCATATAAGCAGGAAAACCCTATAAAGAAACAACAACAACATGCTTTTACACTGTAATATGAGGAAACTTTCAATGCGCTTATTGCACAGAGATGTAGAGTTTGACTTAAGTGGTAAGAGGCCAAATAATTTGCAAATATAAATCTCAGTATCCTCTTATTTACATTATACGGTTCCTTTGACAAGAAATTACCAAAGGCCAGTTGTTTGCTACGAGAATAACAGTGAAAAAAGCACTAATTTGTCCGGAATTTTCTATAATAAAAACTTGTTCAGAAATCAAAAGTCTACGTTAACAGCGCACACCATGGCTATCCCTCAGTAACTGGCTGGACATCTTCTTCTCACTTCTTTTTCCCCCGGCCGCGCTTCAGCCATTTGATGAGGGCCAGTCTCAAGTTGCCTGGTTCATGCCCAAAAAGAATTCTGGGTAATTCGGCCATTCCATGACAAGGGAAGATCCCCGATTCTCATTGCATTGATTTTTTTATAAGTGTCGGGTCACCCAGTCCTACCGGCAAAATACAGCACCGACTTATATTTTTAGCTTTCAAAACTTGCCCAAATTGTATCGGTAGGTCCTGGAATTCGTCCACAGAAAGGCCAGAGAGACAACTTCGCTCGTGAACCGCCATGTTTACAACAGAGCATTTTAGGCGTTCCAGTCTGCATGAAACCACCTCTCACCTCTGTCTCCAGAAGACCAGACACGCACGGTTCTTACGTTACGTTTATGCCCGTAGACTCAACTACTGAAATCTCCATTCCTCGTAAAAACCAACCAGCATCTTAATTTTTTTGGCAGGCTAGGTATCGGAGAGCCTGAACATTTATGCATGCGCTGACGGAATCTTTGAACAAGAGAGAAAAATGCAGTACCTACAGACGTGGCGCTGGAGCGTCGTACCAAACGAGTCATCCCGGGATTTCGGCCCGTGCGATCGCTTTTGGACGCAGTTTGCCCTTCGCTGCTTTCTGCTACCGACCTCGCCTCCCGGTACGGCATTGAGGGAGGGATATGTCGGCCCCTAAACCATATGTGACAAATCCCACGCCTACTCACAGCTCCAATTCGCCCTTGTCATTTCAATTTAGTGTAAGATTACGATGGCTTATATATTCAAGAGAAAAGTCATTTTATCTGTCATATGGTAAGCACTGGAGTCACAGAATACAAAGTGTACGCATGCGCCCTGCTAAAGGTAACGTAAACACATGCTTAAAGTTTATTTCGTGGCGAATTTCAGAATAACTAGAAAAGCTAATTTCTTCCAGGGATCACATTTACAGGTACATAACTAAATACACAATCTTTAAAGATATCTATTAATTAAAAAGAAAAGCCGCTGTACAGAATGCGGTCCTTGATTCTCTTTTAAAACCAGTAAACTCAGTGGTACGGATAAAATCAGATAGCGCATTGCGCAACTTAGCTGATACGTAAGAAAAAGAACTAAGACTATGACTGGTTGTTCTAGGTTTATTGAGGGACAGAATATAATTTCCGCGAAGATCATGCATAAGAAGAGGACGGGAGAGACTGAACTTATCTTTCATATAAGCGGGAAAACCCTTTAAAGAAACAACAACAACATACTTTTACACAGTAATATGAGGAAACTTTGAATGCGCTTATTGCACAGAGATGTAGAGTTTGACTTAAGTGGTAAGAGGCCAGGTAATTTGCAAATATAAATCTCAGTATCCTCTTATTTACATTATACGGTTCCTTTGACAAGAAATTACCAAAGGCCAGTTGTTTGCTACGAGAATAACAGTGAAAAAAGCACTACTTTGTGGGGAATTTTCTATAATAAAAACTTGTTCAGAAATCAAAAGTCTACGTTAACAGCACACACCATGGCTATCCCTTAGTAACTGGCTGGACATCTTCTTCTCACTACTTTTTCCCCCGGCCGCGCTTCAGCCATTTGATGAGGGCCAGTCTCAAGTTGCCTGGTTCATGCCCAAAAAGAATTCTGGGTAATTCGGCCATTCCATGACAAGGGAAGATCCCCGATTCTCATTGCATTGATTTTTTTATAAGTGTCGGGTCACCCAGTCCTACCAGCAAAATACAGCACCGACTTAAGTTTTTAGCTTTCAAAACTTGTCCAAATTGTATCGGTAGGTCCTGGAATTCGTCCACAGAAAGGCCAGAGAGACAACTTCGCTCGTGAACCGCCATGTTTACAACAGAGCATTTTAGGCGTTCCAGTCTGCATGAAACCACCTCTCACCTCTGTCTCCAGAAGACCAGACACGCACGGTTCTTACGTTACGTTTATGCCCGTAGACTCAACTACTGAAATCTCAATTCTTCGTAAAAACCAACCAGCATCTTAATTTTTTTGGCAGGCTAGGTATCGCAGAGCCTGAACATTTATGCATGCGCTGACGGAATCTTTGAACAAGAGAGAAAAATGCAGTACCTCCAGACGTGGCGCTGGAGCGTCGTACCAAACGAGTCATCCCGGGATTTCGGCCCGTGCGATCGCTTTTGGACGCAGTTGGCCCTTCGCTGCTTTCTGCTACCGACCTCGCCTCCCGGTACGGCATTGAGGGAGGGATATGTCGGCCCCTAAACCATATGTGACAAATCCCACGCCTACTCACAGCTCCAAACCGCCCTTGTCATTTCAATTTAGTGTAAGATTACGATGGCTTATATATTCAAGAGAAAAGTCATTTTATCTGTCATATGGTAAGCACTGGAGTCACAGAATACAAAGTGTACGCATGCGCCCTGCTAAAGGTAACGTAAACACATGCTTAAAGTTTATTTCGTGGCGAATTTCAGAATAACTAGAAAAGCTAATTTCTTCCAGGCATCACATTTACAGGTACATAACTAAATACACAATCTTTAAAGATATCTATTAATTAAAAAGAAAAGCCGCTGTACAGAATGCGGTCCTTGATTCTCTTTTAAAACCAGTAAACTCAGTGGTACGGATAAAATCAGATAGCGCATTGCGCAACTTAGCTGATACGTAAGAAAAAGAACTAAGACTATGACTGGTTGTTCTAGGTTTATTGAGTGACAGAATAGAATTTCCGCGAAGATCATGCATAAGAAGAGGACGGGAGAGACTGAACTTATCTTTCATATAAGCGGGAAAACCCTTTAAAGAAACAACAACAACATACTTTTACACAGTAATATGAGGAAACTTTGAATGCGCTTATTGCACAGAGATGTAGAGTTTGACTTAAGTGGTAAGAGGCCAGGTAATTTGCAAATATAAATCTCAGTATCCTCTTATTTACATTATACGGTTCCTTTGACAAGAAATTACCAAAGGCCAGTTGTTTGCTACGAGAATAACAGTGAAAAAAGCACTACTTTGTGGGGAATTTTCTATAATAAAAACTTGTTCAGAAATCAAAAGTCTACGTTAACAGCACACACCATGGCTATCCCTTAGTAACTGGCTGGACATCTTCTTCTCACTACTTTTTCCCCCGGCCGCGCTTCAGCCATTTGATGAGGGCCAGTCTCAAGTTGCCTGGTTCATGCCCAAAAAGAATTCTGGGTAATTCGGCCATTCCATGACAAGGGAAGATCCCCGATTCTCATTGCATTGATTTTTTTTATAAGTATCGGGTCACCCAGTCCTACCAGCAAAATACAGCACCGACTTAAGTTTTTAGCTTTCAAAACTTGCCCAAATTGTATCGGTAGGTCCTGGAATTCGTCCACAGAAAGGCCAGAGAGACAACTTCGCTCGTGAACTGCCATGTTTACAACAGAGCATTTTAGGCGTTCCAGTCTGCATGAAACCACCTCTCACCTCTGTCTCCAGAAGACCAGTTACGCACGGTTCTTACGTTACGTTTATGCCCGTAGACTCAACTAATGAAATCTCAATTCCATGTAAAAACCAACCAGCATCTTAATTTTTTTGGCAGAATAGGTATCAGAGAGCCTGAACATTTATGCATGCGCTGACGGAATCTTTATCAAGAGAGAAAGGTGCAGTACCCCTAGACCTGGCGCTGGAGCGTCGTACCAAACGAGTCATCCCGGGATTTCGGCCCCTGCGATCGCTTTTGGACGCAGTTGGCCCTTCGCTGCTTTCTGCTACCGACCTCGCCTCCCGGTACGGCATTGAGGGAGGGATATGTCGGCCCCTAAACCATATGTGACAAATCCCACGCCTACTCACGGCTCCAAACCGCCTTTGTCATTTCAATTTAGTGTAAGATTACGACGGATTATATATTCAAGACAAAAGCCATTTTATCTGTCATATGGTAAGCACTGGAGTCACAGAATACAAAGTGTACGCATGCGCCCTGCTAAAGGTAACGTAAACACATGCTTAAAGTTTATTTCGTGGCGAATTTCAGAATAACTAGAAAAGCTAATTTTTTCCAGGGATCACATTTACAGGTACATAACTAAATACACAATCTTTAAAGATATCTATTAATTAAAAAGAAAAGCCGCTGTACAGAATGCGGTCCTTGATTCTCTTTTAAAACCAGTAAACTCAGTGGTACGGATAAAATCAGATAGCGCATTGCGCAACTTAGCTGATACGTAAGAAAAAGAACTAAGACTATGACTGGTTGTTCTAGGTTTATTGAGTGACAGAATAGAATTTCCGCGAAGATCATGCATAAGAAGAGGACGGGAGAGACTGAACTTATCTTTCATATAAGCGGGAAAACCCTTTAAAGAAACAACAACAACATACTTTTACACAGTAATATGAGGAAACTTTGAATGCGCTTATTGCACAGAGATGTAGAGTTTGACTTAAGTGGTAAGAGGCCAGGTAATTTGCAAATATAAATCTCAGTATCCTCTTATTTACATTATACGGTTCCTTTGACAAGAAATTACCAAAGGCCGGTTGTTTGCTACGAGAATAACAGTGAAAAAAGCACTACTTTGTGGGGAATTTTCTATAATAAAAACTTGTTCAGAAATCAAAAGTCTACGTTAACAGCACACACCATGGCTATCCCTTAGTAACTGGCTGGACATCTTCTTCTCACTACTTTTTCCCCCGGCCGCGCTTCAGCCATTTGATGAGGGCCAGTCTCAAGTTGCCTGGTTCATGCCCAAAAAGAATTCTGGGTAATTCGGCCATTCCATGACAAGGGAAGATCCCCGATTCTCATTGCATTGATTTTTTTTATAAGTGTCGGGTCACCCAGTCCTACCAGCAAAATACAGCACCGACTTAAGTTTTTAGCTTTCAAAACTTGCCCAAATTGTATCGGTAGGTCCTGGAATTCGTCCACAGAAAGGCCAGAGAGACAACTTCGCCCGTGAACCACCATCTTTACAACAGAGCGTTTTAGGCGTTCCAGTCTGCATGAAACCACCTCTCACCTCTGTCTCCAGAAGACCAGTTACGCACGGTTCTTACGTTACGTTTATGCCCGTAGACTCAACTAATGAAATCTCAATTCCATGTAAAAACCAACCAGCATCTTAATTTTTTTGGCAGAATAGGTATCAGAGAGCCTGAACATTTATGCATGCGCTGACGGAATCTTTGAACAAGAGAGAAAAATGCAGTACCCCCAGACGTGGCGCTGGAGCGTCGTACCAAACGAGTCATCCCGGGATTTCGGCCCGTGCGATCGCTTTTGGACGCAGTTGGCCCTTCGCTGCTTTCTGCTACCGACCTCGCCTCCCGGTACGGCATTGAGGGAGGGATATGTCGGCCCCTAAACCATATGTGACAAATCCCACGCCTACTCACAGCTCCAAACCGCCCTTGTCATTTCAATTTAGTGTAAGATTACGATGGCTTATATATTCAAGAGAAAAGTCATTTTATCTGTCATATGGTAAGCACTGGAGTCACAGAATACAAAGTGTACGCATGCGCCCTGCTAAAGGTAACGTAAACACATGCTTAAAGTTTATTTCGTGGCGAATTTCAGAATAACTAGAAAAGCTAATTTCTTCCAGGGATCACATTTACAGGTACATAACTAAATACACAATCTTTAAAGATATCTATTAATTAAAAAGAAAAGCCGCTGTACAGAATGCGGTCCTTGATTCTCTTTTAAAACCAGTAAACTCAGTGGTACGGATAAAATCAGATAGCGCATTGCGCAACTTAGCTGATACGTAAGAAAAAGAACTAAGACTATGACTGGTTGTTCTAGGTTTATTGAGTGACAGAATAGAATTTCCGCGAAGATCATGCATAAGAAGAGGACGGGAGAGACTGAACTTATCTTTCATATAAGCGGGAAAACCCTTTAAAGAAACAACAACAACATACTTTTACACAGTAATATGAGGAAACTTTGAATGCGCTTATTGCACAGAGATGTAGAGTTTGACTTAAGTGGTAAGAGGCCAGGTAATTTGCAAATATAAATCTCAGTATCCTCTTATTTACATTATACGGTTCCTTTGACAAGAAATTACCAAAGGCCAGTTGTTTGCTACGAGAATAACAGTGAAAAAAGCACTACTTTGTGGGGAATTTTCTATAATAAAAACTTGTTCAGAAATCAAAAGTCTACGTTAACAGCACACACCATGGCTATCCCTTAGTAACTGGCTGGACATCTTCTTCTCACTACTTTTTCCCCCGGCCGCGCTTCAGCCATTTGATGAGGGCCAGTCTCAAGTTGCCTGGTTCATGCCCAAAAAGAATTCTGGGTAATTCGGCCATTCCATGACAAGGGAAGATCCCCGATTCTCATTGCATTGATTTTTTTATAAGTGTCGGGTCACCCAGTCCTACCAGCAAAATACAGCACCGACTTAAGTTTTTAGCTTTCAAAACTTGTCCAAATTGTATCGGTAGGTCCTGGAATTCGTCCACAGAAAGGCCAGAGAGACAACTTCGCTCGTGAACCGCCATGTTTACAACAGAGCATTTTAGGCGTTCCAGTCTGCATGAAACCACCTCTCACCTCTGTCTCCAGAAGACCAGACACGCACGGTTCTTACGTTACGTTTATGCCCGTAGACTCAACTACTGAAATCTCAATTCTTCGTAAAAACCAACCAGCATCTTAATTTTTTTGGCAGGCTAGGTATCGCAGAGCCTGAACATTTATGCATGCGCTGACGGAATCTTTGAACAAGAGAGAAAAATGCAGTACCTCCAGACGTGGCGCTGGAGCGTCGTACCAAACGAGTCATCCCGGGATTTCGGCCCGTGCGATCGCTTTTGGACGCAGTTGGCCCTTCGCTGCTTTCTGCTACCGACCTCGCCTCCCGGTACGGCATTGAGGGAGGGATATGTCGGCCCCTAAACCATATGTGACAAATCCCACGCCTACTCACAGCTCCAAACCGCCCTTGTCATTTCAATTTAGTGTAAGATTACGATGGCTTATATATTCAAGAGAAAAGTCATTTTATCTGTCATATGGTAAGCACTGGAGTCACAGAATACAAAGTGTACGCATGCGCCCTGCTAAAGGTAACGTAAACACATGCTTAAAGTTTATTTCGTGGCGAATTTCAGAATAACTAGAAAAGCTAATTTTTTCCAGGGATCACATTTACAGGTACATAACTAAATACACAATCTTTAAAGATATCTATTAATTAAAAAGAAAAGCCGCTGTACAGAATGCGGTCCTTGATTCTCTTTTAAAACCAGTAAACTCAGTGGTACGGATAAAATCAGATAGCGCATTGCGCAACTTAGCTGATACGTAAGAAAAAGAACTAAGACTATGACTGGTTGTTCTAGGTTTATTGAGGGACAGAATAGAATTTCCGCGAAGATCATGCATAAGAAGAGGACGGGAGAGACTGAACTTATCTTTCATATAAGCGGGAAAACCCTTTAAAGAAACAACAACAACATACTTTTACACTGTAATATGAGGAAACTTTGAATGCGCTTATTGCACAGAGATGTAGAGTTTGACTTAAGTGGTAAGAGGCCAGGTAATTTGCAAATATAAATCTCAGTATCCTCTTATTTACATTATACGGTTCCTTTGACAAGAAATTACCAAAGGCCAGTTGTTTGCTACGAGAATAACAGTGAAAAAAGCACTAATTTGTCCGGAATTTTCTATAATAAAAACTTGTTCAGAAATCAAAAGTCTACGTTAACAGCGCACACCATGGCTATCCCTCAGTAACTGGCTGGACATCTTCTTCTCACTTCTTTTTCCCCCGGCCGCGCTTCAGCCATTTGATGAGGGCCAGTCTCTGCTTGCTTCTCAAGTTGCCTGGTTCATGCCCAAAAAGAATTCTGGGTAATTCGGTCATTCCATGACAAGGGACGATCCCCGATTCTCATTGCATTGATTTTTTTATAAGTGTCGGGTCACCCAGTCCTACCAGCAAAATACAGCACCGACTTAAGTTTTTAGCTTTCAAAACTTGTCCAAATTGTATCGGTAGGTCCTGGAATTCGTCCACAGAAAGGCCAGAGAGACAACTTCGCTCGTGAACCGCCCTGTTTATAACAGAGCATTTTAGGCGTTCCAGTCTGCATGAAACCACCTCTCACCTCTGTCTCCAGAAGACCAGACACGCACGGTTCTTACGTTACGTTTATGCCCGTAGACTCAACTACTGAAATCTCAATTCTTCGTAAAAACCAACCAGCATCTTAATTTTTTTGGCAGGCTAGGTATCGCAGAGCCTGAACATTTATGCATGCGCTGACGGAATCTTTGAACAAGAGAGAAAAATGCAGTACCTCCAGACGTGGCGCTGGAGCGTCGTACCAAACGAGTCATCCCGGGATTTCGGCCCGTGCGATCGCTTTTGGACGCAGTTGGCCCTTCGCTGCTTTCTGCTACCGACCTCGCCTCCCGGTACGGCATTGAGGGAGGGATATGTCGGCCCCTAAACCATATGTGACAAATCCCACGCCTACTCACAGCTCCAAACCGCCCTTGTCATTTCAATTTAGTGTAAGATTACGATGGCTTATATATTCAAGAGAAAAGTCATTTTATCTGTCATATGGTAAGCACTGGAGTCACAGAATACAAAGTGTACGCATGCGCCCTGCTAAAGGTAACGTAAACACATGCTTAAAGTTTATTTCGTGGCGAATTTCAGAATAACTAGAAAAGCTAATTTCTTCCAGGCATCACATTTACAGGTACATAACTAAATACACAATCTTTAAAGATATCTATTAATTAAAAAGAAAAGCCGCTGTACAGAATGCGGTCCTTGATTCTCTTTTAAAACCAGTAAACTCAGTGGTACGGATAAAATCAGATAGCGCATTGCGCAACTTAGCTGATACGTAAGAAAAAGAACTAAGACTATGACTGGTTGTTCTAGGTTTATTGAGTGACAGAATAGAATTTCCGCGAAGATCATGCATAAGAAGAGGACGGGAGAGACTGAACTTATCTTTCATATAAGCGGGAAAACCCTTTAAAGAAACAACAACATACTTTTACACTGTAATATGAGGAAACTTTCAATGCGCTTATTGCACAGAGATGTAGAGTTTGACTTAAGTGGTAAGAGGCCAAATAATTTGCAAATATAAATCTCAGTATCCTCTTATTTACATTATACGGTTCCTTTGACAAGAAATTACCAAAGGCCAGTTGTTTGCTACGAGAATAACAGTGAAAAAAGCACTACTTTGTCCGGAATTTTCTATAATAAAAACTTGTTCAGAAATCAAAAGTCTACGTTAACAGCACACACCATGGCTATCCCTTAGTAACTGGCTGGACATCTTCTTCTCACTACTTTTTCCCCCGGCCGCGCTTCAGCCATTTGATGAGGGCCAGTCTCCAAGTTGCCTGGTTCATGCCCAAAAGGAATTCTGGGTAATTCGGCCATTCCATGACAAGGGAAGATCCCCGATTCTCATTGCATTGATTTTGTTATAAGTGTCGGGTCACCCAGTCCTACCAGCAAAATACAGCACCGACTTAAGTTTTTAGCTTTCAAAACTTGCCCAAATTGTATCGGTAGGTCCTGGAATTCGTCCACAGAGAGGCCAGAGAGACAACTTCGCTCGTGAACCGCCATGTTTACAACAGAGCATTTTAGGACTTCCAGTCTGCATGAAACCCCCTCTCACCTCTGTTTTCTTTTAAAGGCTTGCCTTTACCCACATTACAGCTTAATGATGCCATCCTGTGGGTTTCTGTTCACGAAGATGGCCCGAAATCTTTTTCTTAATTGAAAACTTACCAGATTTGAGCTTAGTCGCTCACTCCACGAACACGAACTTTGTCACGTGATTCCCAAAGCTGAGCCTGCATTGATACAAAACCGTAGTTGCTTCAATGAGAACTTCTTATACGGCGAAGCCAAGTATAGCAGACCGTTTATTGGCAAAGATGCACTTAACAAATAGCAAGGACTTGGGACTTGAAGAGTAAAGTGCTTAAAAGAACTGGGTCCATGCTAATAGGGACGCAGAGAAGAGGATATTCTTTGTGTAAACGCGTATTTTTTAGTAACCTTTAGTGCACGTAAGAACGAATAATAAAATAAGAGGAGGGGATGGCACGACACTTGTCTTTTTGTCAATTTAGGTAAAATTCGATTAGACATATGAGAGTTTGACCCAAGAGTCTCATTTGTCAAAGTGTAAGAAAGACAATTTGTTCCGCCTTGACAATGAGAATGAGAATTGCAATTTCGACATTCACGGACGAGTTGTTTTTTATTAGGTAATTTTCATCAGTGTTCAAATAATCACCGTAATGAGGTGAGAGAGCATCCTCCATGCTTAAAATGATTTTTCTCTTTAGAAAGGAACTCTTGTCGATTTTCAGGTGTATTTGTTGGAATTCTAGAACATACTGCATTCATGACAACTTCCAATGGACCAGGCTTTGTCACCCGTCGGCCATGCGGGTCAAAAACAATAGAGTTCGTAGCTCGAGCCTCTAGTTGATGTGTTTGGAAGCGATTTCAAGGGGTGCAAATCAAAAAGTTTCGGTCCCTCGGATTTCAAAATGGCCGCCATGTGAAAAAGGCCCATTGAACCCGTGGAAAGAGGAGGGGAGGTCTATTTTTTCGCAAAATCCGCCAATCCGCAGAACTGTTAAAGAAGGTCATAAGAGCATTCAGTAACTTAACTGACGTTAAAGAAATACCTGTCATGAAATTAGGTTACCGTTCATCCGCACTTCGCGCCCAAATCGCGTAGTCGTTCCTAACGTTAACAAGAACGTGGACCCTCTAACCTTAGTTTCCGTCTCCTCCTCGTCAGAACTGCTGTCATATTCAGTCGCCTCATCGTCAGCATCACTCTGTCAGCATCAGCATCTCTGTCACAATCCGGTATCTCATCTTAAACGCGCCTCCCTACTTGCCCTATTTGCAAGACTTTTAGCCACTTTAGACACATTCACTCTCTCTGAGATATGCACATGCCTCTGGTAGATAACATCCGGCATAGTTCCATGTCGTGCCATCGTTGTTTCCTGCCGATTTGTTATCCGTCTGACTACAGCTCCATATTCACGTGCGTAGTTGCGCATTTTCCGACAGCTTTACGTTTGGAAGAGAAGGAACGGATGGTAGGCAAGGAAAAGGGATTGTGTATCTTGACATTGATCAGTCACGTGCTTAGTCGCAATCTCGTAATGCAATACCATTCATTTTGTAATATAATAGTTAGTTCTTTACCTTCGGATCGCTTTTTTTTCTAAAAAGCTAGATCGTGAAAATCGTTCTCTTCGATTTATTACAGGGATGTCATGCTCTGGCTCTGGATACCAAGATTTTTTTTCACTTGTAAAGTAGCAAAAAGTAGAGGAGGACAACCACTTTGTAGTTTCCTTTATTGTGTTCCCAAAGTCTCGACAATATTCTTTCTTGGAGAGCAGTTGGTTACACGTGCCCCTCAACGTGTGTTTTTTTTTTCAAATTTCGAAAGAAAATTTAGGTGGACATCAATCACAAGTCTCCATGACGATACTCTTGTTTTCTTGGTGGCAGTTGAATTCGTCATGGAAACATCTGATCGACGTCGACCTAAATTTTATTTCGGATATGAAAAAACTTCGCTGAGGGGCACGTGTTACTGATAACCGCCGTAATCTAGTCTAGTTCTAAGGTCAGGCAGAAAAAAATGGAAACACACCGCCTAGTTAATTTCCGCGATCCGCACTTCAAAACAAATAAAATCCATCCTTGCATACGGCGAGAGCTACTGAAATTTAAACTGACCAATCAGAATTCAGCGAGCGGGAAAAACTGTGCTATCCTTGTGCTATTCGACGTCACGCCAATTGTTTACATTCGGATTGGTTAGATTGGTGGACATTCGCTCAGCCTTCTTTTGTGACTCTCTTGACTGTCGCTTCTTTGAACTCAGCGGGACAGAAATGACGCATTGTTCTGGCAATCAATTTGCCAATCCACTTTATCCAGTTTATGAATTGGTCTAGCATGTGATTAAAAACCAGGATCGCCTTTGAACTTTATTCTGTGGAGGAAGAAGACGTTGCTGAGTGAACATTTTTACGACGAAATCCCTTGGTTTGTTCAGCACTTTGATGTCCGATAACTGAGCCGCTCTAATGAGTGTTGGGTCAATCGCATTTGGCCGTCTGACCATATGAAGTTTTTTCAGCTCTTGTTTGTGTCCATCATGATCGAACTTCAGGTGAAGCGCTATGCTGCTTTATGCCAACTTCGATGGCTTGTGATGAGCTTGCCTGCTGCCCAAATTGTTGTTGTATTTGGGCAAGATTGGTCTTATCGGGTTGGAACTTAATAGTGAGGGGAACAATTTTTCGTTCATCTGCTGTGCCAAACAACAAACAATCCTGTTGGGTGTTCCACGTGCTTGGCGAGTCTTGCACGACCATCATCTATCAGATCTGGAGTGGAGTTTTCTTTCAGTGATTACAACTTGCGATAGTTCTGCAAACATCCACGTAGCATGCAGCACTTTTTAGTGACTTCAGGATCCCCGGCCCGTTTTGCTGTTTCAAAGGGAGTCGTGCATTTTTGAGCAGTTTGTCTTCATTGCTTGTATTTTTTCGTTTGTTCCTGGTGGCGCAAAGTAACTTTGATGATTTGAAAGGACTTGAATCCTTAATTGCATTAGCGATTTTTTTAATTAAGAAACCAACAAGTGAATGGTACACAAAATTTGTAGAAACTGTTGGTTGAATAGACAATATTTGTAGACATAATTATCTACCCAGTTTAAGTACTAAGCTCAACAAGTTGTTTGGCTCCACAAGTTTCAGTTTCAGGCCACGTACCCAAATTCACCCAGGTACTGTTGCACACTACCATAGTTCTTTGGAAATTGAATAGCTCCTTGAACACCTGGTTGCTTGAGAAGAAACTTGATGTGTTTGTTCTCT
>NC_090885.1:15556816-15569316 GCF_036669925.1 Montipora capricornis | reverse complement strand
AATATGATGATTACATTGATGTTTCGATAATATTGGCAAATTTTGACTCGTTAGTTTAGTATATCATGTAGTTAAAAATTTATTTATTCAATTTAAATTACTTTTTTCATGTTTATTTATTTTATACTGTACAAGTTTTAAGCTGTTCTCCACTGCACTAACTGTATTCTAAAACTAATTTATTTATTTATTTATTTATTTATTTTTGTATGAATGTGTAGTTATGTATTTGTAACCATTTTATCTGGAATATATTTGTGCTCGCCTCGAGTAGCTATTGCTAACTGCGATCATTGCATAGCTTTGTGATTATTTTATGCGAAATAAATAATAAAAACTGAACTGAAAACTGAAAACTGTGATCTCAGCAATGTCTTCGTCTCGTTATACATAGGGCGGTGAAACGGGCAGTCCGCTCTTGGTTCAATGTGTGATGCGGAGAAAGACTGGCACGAGCGTTCCTTCCGCGCTTCCGGTGCAATCAATGGCTGCCAAAAATATCCTCTCGACGAATTTCTTTCTTTATTTTTGGGCCACCAGTAGTGTATTATTTAAAGGCCTTGTGATATTTTTGACCCAAAACTCAATACTATTTTGTCTGTTGGAATATAACTCAAGTATTTTCGTCGTAAGCTGCTCAAATTTGAGTGAAGTAAGAGTGTGTCGAATGCAGCTATATCCCGCTTATCGTGACCAAGCCATGTTCCGCTGCTTCTTTTAGGAGTACTCCACATTACTCCACTCTAAATTTTACATATGTTGAAGATCGACAGCTTTTACATAACATAGTAAAAAACCAGCTGGATAGATTTGGAGATAGCAGCGTTTCAGAACTTCAAACTTGCTCACTTAAAATCGCTCGCGACGAATCGCCAGCCGCAGTCAATTTTACCGACAGTAAAAACTATTTTCAAGATTTCACCCGATTGGGAAAATCAACAAACACCACATACGGTTTCATCAGGGCGTTTGTAAGTTCATCTTGATAATTTAAATGAAATACGAGTAAAGCTTGCTGTCCGAAAAAGTTTGCAAATACATAGCTTTGCATGAAAACAACACCACAGAAAAGACACAAGAATTTATGAAAATGTGAAATGCTTTGGAATGTCTTCAAAGATAACAGTCCAATGCAGTCAATAACTGATCAACGTGTTACCAACTTAAACCAAGTACTTAATTACTTCAAAGCCTGGAAAAAAAGAGCTTCAACAAACATTCCACTGAAGGACAGATGTGTCAGAACACTTCATAACATGGCAAACAATTGATCGAGGTAATATATAGACAAGACTTAAAATGGATCACAGCAAAACAATGCAAAACTGATAAGTTATTGTAAATGCCATGTCCTTGCCACGTTAGGTATGACCATGCAAAAAAGTCATGCTATATATTTCCATGGCAACTCCTTCATATTTTGTACCAACTGACGACAAATCAATGATTCCAGTTCCTTGCAAAATATCCTCCCGTGAGGAAAAGCAATTTGTAGCCTGTCACTACTGCTACGTTTTAATTAAGACTCCCCATCCTCTCCCAAACCACATATTGTTTGCTTTGCCTTTGTGCAGTTTGGAGACAAACAAATAAGCTAAACTGTGGCTGATCAATATGATCACATTTTGTTCCACTGTGTGAAACATAAATAAAATAATTAAAAGCATAAGCCGTGGAAGATACCTTAAAAAATAACAATGACTGTATTTATTGTTAGGCTTGACTAGCAACACCGCACAGACCTTAAAATATATCGCATGACTATTTCACAATCAATGATCACAGGCATCTATTTTTGGTGGTCTGAGGGCTTATTAAAAAAAAAATTGTGGCTGATCTTTAAGCCCTTTTACTCAATCAATTAAATATATTACATATCAATACAGTAACTATCTGTTTCATATTTTTTTCAAGGTGTCAGTAAAAGGCCTTTATCTACTGAGTATACATACACACTGTGCAATACATACTTAATTGACCGCTCCCCATAGGGGCTTTTCAGGGCCAATGAAACAATCAACGAAGCAACAGAACATATATATTCCAGCACTCGGCAAGGTCCCTTTTTGACTTGTGGCTGTTTCTGCTTAGGTGGCCTCATACACCACAAGCCTTTTTGAACACATCACCACCAAGCCGGCCACTTCTGCTGAATAATTTTCAGGGTCAAGTATTTGTTAATCCCTCCTACGTGATTCAGTTTTTCATACATGTACTATCTGGCTGTTTCTGTGATCAAAGTTTTTAATTTCACCCAGAGTTTGTTTCATTTGTTAACCTTATTTTGGGGTTGAGAGTTTGCTTGAGTTTGTAAATTTCTCCCCTTCATTCTACAGACAAACCCTCACCATTCACCAACAGTATTCCCCTCATTCACCATTCACCCACAGTATTCCCCTCAAACTACCTGAAAAATTAGTGAATGTTTTAGTTAGTGGAGAGAAACCCCTTCTTGTAAGGAGAATTCTTCTATCAACAATAATTGAGAAAGCTACAAAAGTTGCTATGTTGCTATGTATTACTATTAAATAACTAATCTTACTTTAAGTTGGACAGTTCATCTTTAATTTAAAATGGCTACTTCTTGTGGCACCAGACACAAATGGTAACATAGTTATTGTTTAATCACTGTTTGCAAGACATTATATTTTGGTGCGATATTGTTTCTTGTCGCCTGTTTCCATTATTTTATGTCATCTGTATTTCGTACACAAAGTAGATGTTTTTGCCAGACATTCAGACTCCCCTCAGAGGGTTTTTGATTCAAATGCTTCACCACTCGGCAAAATTCCAGTCTTATTGGTTGAGTTATAGACCCTATAATCCAAAAAATTACATTTATCACTCTTTTGTAAAGGTCAGTCAAAAAATGAGGGCGATAGCATTTATGACTTTGTAATATCTTGTCTCATTTTTTCAGTTTAAATTATTTTTTTAGATTATGCAAATTAGAAGATTTGCAATGTCACACAGTGTACACAATGTGGAAGGCAGGACTTTTATTTTCAGATAATTAATGGTAATAGGTAACAATATTTAGCTCTATTTTCTATTTTGTTTTGAAAATAGCATGTTACCATTTCTGCTTGTGAGAGCTAACCATAAATAGGCTTACCAAATTCTCTTGACACGAACTACACAACTCGTCATACTAACTAGTAAGCTACGATGGTATGTCATTTAGCCTGAGGTGCACTCTGGTCAGCCTGTGTTCAGTAAGCTCTCAAGAATGACAATAAACAACATTTTACCCAAATCCTGTGCCAATAATTTCTCTGAACATGACTGATTTCTAAAGCCATAATTAAACTTTGCATAACTATTGTACTCACAGTAAGGCACATAATTAGCTCAATTATCATTCAACTACAGAAAATATTGTGGTAATCAGTGGCAGATCTAGAGCTTGAGCTAAGGGTGGGGGTTGCTTGCCATGCTGGCTTTTCCTCCTGTGGTAAGGTAGTTTTGAGGTAAATGCAAGCATTGTGATTGGTTCTTTCTTGGTTGCTGTGTAATTTTTGTTTTTGCAAAGCCACAAATTCAAGAAACAACCATGGCCCGAGTACCATATGATAAACTACTTTCTAACCAAGCTTGCCCAAGCCATACTGATGAATATTGCACCTTGGTCATTTTTGCATGGACCTCGCTGCGCTCATCTTTAATTCCGCAATGTTCAACCAATATTCCCCAGTATCGCCCTCCAGTTCGGTTAGCAAGAGCTTAATATTTCCAAGTTGTTGCTTGTATTTTGACCTGCCTTTTGGGTCCTTCAACACACAGCACGAGTCGTGAAAATACTCACCAGAATATAAACAAACTGTGAAAAAAAAAAAAAACATGGCTTATAATCTTTCCCATGGAAATGGCTTGTATGGCAAAGTCCTGAACAAGAAAGCACAAATCAAAACACTCGGATTTACCAAGAGGCCATAGGTTATAGGAGAGAACCAATCAAAAACAGAGGGATAATGTTTGTTACATTAACATCAGCTATGTGTCTGGGACATCTGAAGGATTTTTTTCCTCGTTCAAATCAAAAAAGTCGTCTGTGATGTCCTGTAAAAACAATTCTGGAACATCTGAAGGATTTTTTTCCTCGTTCAAATCAAAAAAGTCGTCTGTGATGTCCTGTAAAAACAATTCTTCCAATTCTTCGAGTGAGTCGCCGATCTCAACACTTCCCGCCATTTTGAAAAGGCTTTTTTAGTAGACCCCAGTCTACTGCATCACACCTTTTTGCTCGGACCCGCTCGTTTCACCGCCCGGTCTCTTTCCGCCCTGGTGTGTGCCAGCGTCTTCTCCGCCCCGCCATCTTGAAAGCGGAGTAGACCCTGGGAACGAGGTTGCAAAAAGGGCTAGTAATAGCTTCAAGGAAGGAATTGCGATTTCCCTACGCATATGTTTGATTTTATTTTGGTATTTTGGTGGAAAATGGTGGTTAGTGGAATGATGCCAATATTAAAGCTGCTGTTTTTCGATTGTCTCTTTCACCGTTGCCAAGAACTTCAATACGCGATCCACATTGCTCATGTTGCATCAAAAATAAGTAAATCAATCGGTATTATCTCTAGGATAAGGCATTTTGTACTGTTGAGAACTTTACACCATATCTACAGGTCACTCAGTACTTAATGTATGGTATAGTAGCGTGGTGTAATACTGCAAAAGTTCATAGAACTAAACTTTTGACCCTTCAAAAACGAGCTCTTCGCCTAATGTATTTTGCTGATTACAAATCTCATGCAATACCTTTCTTCATTTCTTCTCGTCTTCTTCCTTTAGATATGCTCTATTTTAAATCTGTGGCTGTGATGATGCATGATGTATCAAACAACTTGACACCTCCTAATATATTTAACCTATTCCCCCATCAAGCTGATATTCATCCTTAAGAGACGAGATCATCGCAAAGAGGAGATTATTTTCTTAAACTTTCGAGAATAGATATTCAAAAAAGATCTTTCTCAAGAACTGGCGTTAAAATTTTTAATAGCATATCTTGTGATGTCCTCATGATGTCAAAATTTAACTGCAAATATTATGTTGATTATATCCTATTCCAAAGACTGCTAAAATATGATGATTGCATTGATGTTTCGATAATATTGGCAAATTTTGACTCGTTAGTTTAGTATATCATGTAGTTAAAAATTTATTTATTCAATTTAAATTACTTTTTTCATGTTTATTTATTTTATACTGTACAAGTTTTAAGCTGTTCTCCACTGCACTAACTGTATTCTAAAACTAATTTATTTATTTATTTATTTATTTATTTTTGTATGAATGTGTAGTTATGTATTTGTAACCATTTTATCTGGAATATATTTGTGCTCGCCTCGAGTAGCTATTGCTAACTGCGATCATTGCATAGCTTTGTGATTATTTTATGCGAAATAAATAATAAAAACTGAACTGAAAACTGAAAACTGTGATCTCAGCAATGTCTTCGTCTCGTTACCGGAACTGGATTGAGATTTTGTCCTGTCAGAAAAATTATGTCGTCAATGAACATGGATTTTTATGTTCGTTGATCTCCATCAGTTACGGTCTATTCTCTACTTCCTCAAATCCCATAGACCTTATTCATAAATGGCGGTCAATTTAAATTCTTTTGTCCAAGTGCAAATTAGCCTACCACGTCTCGATACCATACAGTGAATAGAGCGTTTTCACATGACGTCACGGTGGCCATGTTGATGTTCCAAAACAAAGAAACGGCGACCATGTTGGTGTTCCAAACTAATCCTCTGGGAATTGAACTCTATTTTTATGCAAATAGTTTCTTTTGTTTCATCAAATTAGCTTTTATTTTAGTCACGTGAGTGAAAACGCTCTATTAAAAGGAATTCTTGCTCTAAAATGAGGTTTGCTGGGCTATTTTTACACTCGGACAAAAGAATAATAAATTGACCGCCATTTATGAATAAGGTCTACAATACACCTCTTTTACTCCCCAAAATTTTGCATCATCATTGTTTGCATGTAGTTGCACGGAGTTTGAAATTGGTCAAACTCCCAAAAACTCCCAACATTCCTTTTATTTCATGATCGCCGAAGCGTATTAAACGCAGCAATGTTGGGACCATGCACGCGCATTACATATGTTCTCCATGGAGATAGCAAGGTATTAACATGTTGAAAACAAGATGGCAGCCGAATTTATTAAGTTTACGAAGTGTTATGGGTCGTATCTTTTTCCTAATAGAGTGTTTTCACGTGACGTCACGGCGGCCATGTTGGTGTACCTAAACAATAGGGCCGTTTATAGGAGAGAAAATAAGCCGCGGCTAACTCTGGCCGCGGCTTACGTAAGCCGCGAAAGGAACTATTTATACGAGTATAAACTCCCCGGCCAGGATAAGCCGCGGCTTGATAAAGCCGTGAACGTAGATTTTGTACCATTTATACCTTAATCTTGGCACCTTTGTTTGCTCCTTTGATGTTTGCCGAGCTTCCAAATCATTCCCCTCTATTAACTATATCCAAACCTAAAATTTGTTTTTTTCACGTTGTTATTTCGTGGAGTATGGCAAAGAAATGAACGGAAATTCGTGGTGCACGTTTTGCAGCACGATAATATTTTCCTTTTTAACCAATAATAGTCTCGCTTTTTAGTGCTGTCATTGCCGTAGCTGTCGACATTGCTTGCTACCTGCAGTAGGGACGTCAAAATCTACGACAGCGACGTCGACGAAAACGTCACCTCGAAATATAACTTTGAACTACCGTAAGTTTTTCGATCACGTCGTACAGTGTGGGCCAAGTATCCTAAAAATAAAACGGTACGCGCGGTTTCAAAGTTAAAATAGAGAATGGAAGATTCACTTTTATAAGCTTCTCTTGATCTCACGTCGTTGTGGTAAAGAATCCCTAAAATATGAGCTACTGATGCGTGCCGCACGTGCAGCACGATTTTTTTTTTCTTTTAACCAATGATATTGTTGTTTTGTGGCGTTCTCGTTGACGACCGCGTCGTAGATCTTGAAGTCCCTATAAATAGGGACCATCTTGTTCAGGTCGTACAATGTGGTCGAAGTATCCTAAAAAAGAAATCATTACGAGCGGTTTCCGAGTGAAAATAAAGAATGAAAGATTGGGGACATCCACCAATATATAAAAATGCTTATGGTGCTACCTTTCCTGCCCCACCTCGAAATACTCTTAATAATTGCTCGACGTGAACGAGATGGAGGAGGAGGCAGTGTGGCCCAGTGGTTAGGGCGCTTGCCTTGAGATCAGGAGATCCCGGGTTCAAGACCCGCTCTAACCACTCGTTGAATTTGATCCTGGTAGTCCCTGGTTCAACTTCCCAGCTGCACTTGTAAATAGCCAACTGGTTTGCCTCCGGCCAGTTGGGATTCTCAGTTAATAGTTGTTGTTGTTGTTCTGTTCTGTCGTTTCGTTGTGTTTCATTGGCCCTGAAAAGCCCCTATGGCGAGCGGTCAATTAAGTATGTATTGTATTATTATTGTATTATGGAATAACCGCGAAAGACCTACCAGAGGACGTTTTCGTCGACGTTGCCGTCCTAGATCTTAAATTCCCCTGGGACAGGTGAAAGTTGAACTCCGCTCAACCGTAACGTTTACGCGTGGCTTCTCATAAATCGCGACTAATTGATGCGCAGAAAGCCGCGGTTTTGGCTACGTGTGCTAATGTAACTATTCACTCAGCGATACTCCTGCTGTACTTGTCACAAGATCAAGAACCAAACACAGAAAGTGAAAAGCCCGAGGCCTCACAAGATTGTTGCAGCAAACGAAAGTTAAGTTTCGTGCCGGTTGACAATAAGACATACTTTGCTGGTTTGAACAAATTTGAATGCTGCTTAAAAAGTTACAATTCAAACCAGACCCAAACGGGATAGAAGAATCTAAGAGCAACGCCGAATTTCAAAGCTTCTTGGACTTTTTAATTACCAAATGAACATCGTTTTGCAGATATGCGCACCTAATAATGTGCATTGCTGAACGTAACAGAAGTCTCATTTTTGGATGTGAATCCAAGCTTGCACAGTATCATTCCTTCGGACTATCTTGTTTACATGAAGGACAGATAATGACATAAGCCATTCCTTTAATCCTACTAAGCACACCATAACCATCATCAGTTCGTTGCATTTTAATGTAACTTGTTGATTAGGATCCTGTAGGGTACAGAAATTGATAACGTGGAAAAATGGGTGATATTAAATTTTGCTCCGTTGCTTCCTAAGTTTTCGTGTCGCAAGAAAAATTGTCGATGCGCTGAGAGCAGTTACGTGAAGATTAGCGGCGCGTTCGATTGACCCTATTCCGGAATAAGAATACGTGAAGTGATGATTTAAAACGGTAGGTCTGGCGTTTTCAAGCAACAAGGATGATAAAGATATGTTTAAAATAGCATTTTAGCAAGTGTTTGACAATTTTCATGTGAATCTCTGTAAAAACGAAGGATTTCTAATTTCTATTCCATGTATTCCTATTCCGGAATATGGACAATCGAACGCACCCTAGGCGTGGCAACGGAAACTCATTATCGCGCCATTTTTCCATTTAGTTCACGTTTTACAACAAGTGCGAAGTATCCTATACTTTACTGGATTAGTAATAACTAGTTTTAAGTGACGCCATAGAATGCAATATTCACTACTATATACTCACTTACTGCCGATATTATTAGACTGCCTGTGTTAGAATTTCTTATGCCAGCGAGTAGGAATTTACTCCTTATTTTTCAATCTGCTCCTCAATTTAATTTGATGACTACTCACTTTCTCACATTTAACAACACAGGTCAAATGTTAAAGATTAAGTATCATTTTTCGGGAAAAGAGGCAATTTTCGGTGTTCTATTACTCCTTTGGCAATACAAGAAAATATTCAGTTCAGTCAGCAATAAAAGTGTGTTCGTTCGTCGTTTCTCCTATTCTATTCTACGTCACGCCGGTATTGTTCTGATTGTTATTGCCTCAGGGAAAGTAACATATTACATTTTAGTATAAATACACAGGTCATTATACAAAATCGCGCGCTCTCATTGGCTCGCTATCTCGGATTATCAGTAACCTGCGATCAGGCGTAATTTTCCGTAGACATGGTGGGAAAAGGTACGCCTGATACAATTTCTTAACGAGTCGTCTGCTCGTAGTCCAGAATCTGGACTTTACTCTGATTGGCCGAAAAACAATAGAGCTTTTGGAGCCTCGCTCCGATTGGTTACAGAATTGCAAATCATACTTCTTGTAAATCGGTTAACATCTGCTGAAATTATGGCCGCCAAGAAGGATTTCAACACGAGTGATGTTTAGGCTCTGTTTACAGCTGCTGTTGCTTCGACTTCAGATTTTTTTCAAAAACCTTTAAAGGAAGAGCGGACAGAATGCATCCGAAGAAGACGAAGAATGGTTTGAGTAAAAGAAGACATTACAGTTGTACTTCCTACGGGATTTCGCAATAGTGTTATTAATACAGGCCCGAACATTCTGGAAGAAAATGCATCGTTCTTCTTCCACCAACTCGAAAACGTTTGTAGTTGTGGCAAGTCCTTTGGAATATATTCGGAAGCAACAAGTTGTGAATCCAAAAAGAACCGAATAGGACTTTAGGGCTGTCACATTCGGGGAATCAGCCGAGCTTGACAGAGAAATTCGACACTGTTTACGGAATCGCTGAACAATCTGAACATACTTCTAACAAAATGATAGCTGAGTAGCTGCTGCTGAAAAACTAGAATTTCTCAAAGTCCATTTTCCTCATATCTATTTTTATAGCATCTTTTATCAGCATCTCAAATATTCGAGTCTAAATAAAGTTTGTTATACTGTTGATTACGCCTGATGAGGACATGAAGAATTAGGGCTTTTTCTGCCATTTTATCTCGAAATTCTTTGTTCCTTGATGGTTTGAACAGAGAAACCGCGCCAACTGTCAAGCAGGATTTGCAGAAATAGCTTTGATTGCAGAAATCAAAGCCAGAGTGCTATTTTGTTTTTGTCGCATCTTTAAAGACTTGAATCGCCGCGTGCAAATAATTTCCGGTAAAATCTGATTGGCTCACATTTGTAGCATTACACATGTGACATCACTCTTGACAGGTGGGCGGCAGACGACTCGTTAAGAAATTGTATCAGGCATACTTTTAGCGCCCTGTCTCAAGAAAAGTACGCTTGATCGCAGGTTAGATTATCAGCCGATAATCACATCGACGGACAAAATGGCTGCCAGTAGTCGTTGTGCCACTCTAAGTGAAGATGATTTCGCGTTGAAATGCTTTCTTTTCTCTTTTTTTAAATAATCACCTGTGTATTTATACTATATACCACACAGAAACACTCAACAATAGCAAGCGTCCTTTCATAGTTTTTATTAGTAAAGTCAAGTACTTTTTCCCCCTTTTAGTGATCCGGATCTTGTAGAAACTTCCCGTCTCGAAAACAACATAAGGTCCTCTAAACTCGCTTGTGCAATTTAAGCTCTTATCTCAAGAAAAGAGGTTCAAGATAATAACTTCAAACTTTAAATAATTGAACCACAAATATATCTGCTTTCAAAGGTGCCGATATAAGTTCGTTGCTTATGTTACAAATAACTTGCTATCCTGTTGGATTCTACTGGTATTGATATAGTACTGGTTGTTAGTAGTTGATGAAAGGACTCAGGGGCACCCAACGAGCATATAGTTCAAAGCCACTTAAACTTAGCATTGTTAAACGTATTTTAGTATTTAAACGATAGATATAGGCATATTTTTATCGCCTAAAAATTTTCATCTGTTCGGATTTCCTAGCTGAAAGTCTAGTGATCCGAAAATTATAGGGATCAAAACTCACCTTTTCGAAAATTTCGGCCAGAAAGAAGGCTCCCGAAAATTCTAGGTGGCCTTTTTAGGGTAAAAATCCTTTAAAAATGGGCAATTATACCATTTTTCATATGTTCGAAAATCCTAGGAGAGACAGGCAAGCAAGAAATTTTACAACAGATGTTCCGAAAATTCTAGATCTCAAATCGTCTTCCGAACAGATATTTTCCGAAAATTGACGTTGGGTGCCCCTGAACTTAACAGAAGAGCTTTATATTTGAAACAGGATATATTTGGGTGCTTTTCTTCAAAAGCCTGAAAACAGGAAGTGGTCCAATATTAGTATTGACGTGGTTTACGAAGCGTACGCAAAAACCGGAAAATGCCTAGCAGATCACTTTGCCATACGTAAGTGTGTCAGCCATATTGTCGTTTGCTTCAAAATGTCTTTGAAACATATTTGTGTCGATTGCATGAGCAGCTGATGGACTGAAATGGCTGCTGTTGTTGGTCACTTCAACTTTTGGAACATAACTAGCGAGAAAGCATTAGAAGAAGCATGGCTAAAACTGGAAAATGTGAAGCCATTGTCGATTACAAGTTCTGTTCTTTCTATTGTTATGTCGCCGATAATCGTATTTGCAAACATACTGGTCCTGTTAGCAGTTTGGAAAGATCCTCTGAAAAAACTTCGTTCCTCACCGTCCAACTTCCTTCTTGTCTCTATGGCGCTAGCCGATCTCTTAGTTGGTTTGGTAATCTGCCCTATTTTCGCCTACTGGGGCTGGGAAATTTTTGGGAAAGGAGAAAGCCCACTTGATCTTTCCGTAATTTTCGCCATGAACGTCTTTTCAGTGAATGTCAGCTTCGGGCACATGTTCTTGTTGACAGTGGATCGCGTTTTGGCAGTTATGATACCACTTCAGTACAGATCAAAAGTGACGAACAAGCGAGTGCTTGTGGCAAGCTGTCTTTGCTGGGTCTATTTTCTGGCGTTCGGTTGCTCGTTTCTGGTGCTACGCGACTATTTTGCCATAATGGGCGTTATCTACAACGTGCAACTTCTCTTCATCCTGTTTAGCATGTTGATTATGAACGTTGTAATCGTGGTTCGTTTTCGGAGATATTCCAAGGAAGGACCAGTACAAGGACATCAAGAAAACAGCAACTATATCATTTTGCAAAGAGAAAAGAAACTTTTCAAAGGAATCACCATAATAGTCAGCGCATTTCTTCTCTGTTACATGCCGTGGTTTATAGTTCAAATACTCATTTATTTATGCAAACCATGCCATCCAAATTTGTCTTGGCTGATGATCTCCTTCGGATTTTCAGGCAGTTTAACTTACGCAAACTCGGGTTTGAACCCAATGCTGTACACGTGGCGAGTTCCCAAATATAAAGAGACAATAAGACATTTATGGAAGAACAGACGAACACGTTTAAATCGTCAAGTTAAAGTTCAAGTGGGAAAACTTTGAACAAGTTTCCAAGTCGCCCGTATGTTCAAGCCGTAACTGAAGGCCTTTCTCATCATCGCGGTTCTCAGGCTCCATCAGAGCTATCACACTTTGTGATAAAAGTAATGTAGTCTGAATAATTACACAAACTTGTCTGTTAAAGGATAATCTTTCGGGGGAAGAAAAGACTCCTCAACACTCTGGCTGTTTCTTATCTTTATTGGTCTTCTCGGGTCGATCTTCAACTAATCCTTG
>NC_090885.1:15541816-15551816 GCF_036669925.1 Montipora capricornis | reverse complement strand
CCCGCCTTCTCATATAAACGAACCGAGATTTTACTAAATAAAAACAGGCATGAGCCGAGATCTTGGCAAAGGGGGCCTATAGCCGGACTGGCCCGCCTCATATATTAAAACAGGTGATATTACTGTCTTTTCGGTGTTGTCGTTGCCGTAGCAGTCGTCATTTCTTAAACTCCCTATTAGGACGATAAAAGGGGTTGCCCGCCATTACTGGTGCAGTTCCCCTCGAAAATAGAATTGATCAAAAGCTATTCTCTCCCTATCGAGCTTGACATTCGATGCGCGGGCCTTGAATACATGAATTCCACAACAAGAGACGTGACGCGTAACAGGTTTGAGATCCTTAGTGATGCACAAGATGATCCAACAGAGACAGAGGCAGCAACACACAAAATCATCCGGCGACGGCAAAACCATCAACGGGCGTCATATAGGTCGTCTCGCAGTAATCCTAGTGAACCAAGCGAAACTTCTGCTAACGATGATTTACGCGGTGAGGTCGGCAGAGAGAGGAGTGCCAGCAGTAAGTTTACAACCCTATTGATTGGGGACTCCATGGTCAAGGATATTCACTGTGAAACAACTGAATGTAAATGAGCAATCAGTAATAGCTCCAGCAGAAATAGCGCACGAATTTAATCGTTATTTTGCTACCATTGGCCCGAAACTTGCTAGTGATATTCCTTCTTCAGATGGCAACAGCTATCTGAATTATCTCACTAGCACGGATAAGGAGTTTCAGTTCCGCCCAACCTCCACAAATGAAGTATTTTCACTGCTGAATAAACTGAAAAAATCAAAGGCAGTCGGCCTTGACAAAATTTCTTCTCGACTTATTCGTGAATGCGCGGATCTTATTTGCAAACCGCTGTGCTATATTTTCAATCAGTCATTAAATGTAGGTGTGTTCCCAGACGACTGGAAGTGTGCACGGGTCACTCCACTATTCAAACAAGGGGAACGTGATGACCTAAACAATTACCGCCCAATTTCCGTTATCCCGGTTATAGCCAAAGTGTTCGAAAGAATAGTTTATAACCAATTATATGCGTACCTAACAAAGCATAACGTAATATGTAAATGCCAATCTGGTTTTCGCTCTATTCATTCCACCGTTACGGCTTTACTTGGGGCTACGGATACTTGGGCTTACAACATTGACCGAGGAAAAATAAACGCTGTTGTTTTCCTAGACCTAAAAAAAGCTTTTGATACGGTTAATCACGAGATCCTTTTATCTAAATTAAATAATTACGGCATACATGGCATTTCTTACAACTGGTTTAAGTCCTATTTGGACAACCGCACTCAAAAGTGTTCTATTAATGGATCACTTTCTAAAACCTGCTCGCTAAGTTGCGGCGTCCCTCAAGGGACTATTTTGGGTCCATTGTTGTTTTTGCTATATATCAATGATCTGCCAAACTGTCTAACGAATTGTATGCCATGGATGTACGCAGATGACACCCACCTAACATATGCAGGTGACAATACAGGCGACATAGAATCAAGACTTAACCATGATCTAGAAAATGTTAAAAAGTGGTTGATAGCAAACAAACTTACCCTGAACATGACAAAAACCGAATTTATGCTGATTGGATCAAGGCAGAGGTTGTATGCTCTCACAAATCCTCCAATTCCCGAGATTAATGGTGCTCCTATCACTCAAGTTTCTGTTGCTAAATCCCTGGGCGTGCTTATTGATAATAATCTTAACTGGAGTAGCCATGTCGATAAACTGACAAAGAAAGTAGCTTCTGGAATTGGAGCCCTCAAACGTATAAGGCATCTCGTTCCTCAGACGACATTGCGCTCTATTTATCACGCTTTACTTCAACCGCACTTTGACTACTGCAATGTCGTCTGGGGAAACTGTGGTATCACGTTACATGACAAATTACAAAAACTGCAAAATAGAGCAGCCAGAGTTTTGACCTTCTCTAATTTTGATGCAAATGCTAGCGAGCTATTCAAAATTTTAGGCTGGAAAAATCTAGTTAGCCAGCAACAAATTGCGCTGGCCACAATGGTCTATAAGTGTCTTCAGGGGCTAGCACCGGAATATCTATGTTCTAAATTTACAAACCGCGAATCTGTTTATAGTTTAAGAGACTCTGAAAGAAAGCTTAATGTTCCGTTTCCACGGACAAATTATTATAGAAACAGCTTCAGCTATAGAGGTGCTACTGTCTGGAATAGCTTACCCCTCAAAGCGAGACAAGCAGAGTCTCTTGGGCTTTTCAAAAATCTGATTAAAGACATATTTTAGTATAAAGCACGGCATTCATGGAAAGCAGCTTTAGAATTAATATAGTATTATAGTAATTGTATTTTATTGTAATCATTTTAAAATTTTACCTTTTGGCGAGGCGAGCAGATGCTGAGGATATCGAGATCACGCTTATCAAAAGTCGTTTACGCTGGCTTGGTCATGTCTCAAGGATGGATGACGATCGTCCCGTGAAGGCCCTCATGTACGGCGAGCTCGATAAAGGCACTCGTCCTGTTGGTCGACCGAAATTGCGTTACAAGGACACCTGTAAAAGTGTTCTTAAGTCTGGAAGAATCTTAGATCGATGGCAAGATTTGGTTGTCGACCGACCACTCTGGAGAAGAACCATTGGAAATGTTTGTGGAATTGTGAATGCAAATCGAAGTGCAACTTACCAACGACAAAAGGAGCACCGAGCTCGAAAGAAAGCTATAAGTGGAAATTGATTAAATAGAATTTATTTTATTATGTATATTCTAGTGTTTTACCCGTATCGGGTTTAGGCGTATTATTATTATTATTATTATTAAGTAACATGTAGGTTTGAGCAAGACTTACGTATTCGATCAAGTATTCCGATCCAATCTGTTTCTTTTTTTTTTTTTTTGTTCTTTCAAGGTAAAAGTTGGTTTCACTTGAATCAAAAGGAACAAAAACACAGATGTAGTGACGGTTTCTAAGTGCGGTTTGTAAAGTTATCTGAACTAAGCGTTCTTTCCTAATTCCTGAGTGTTGACCTGCGAGCTAAGGTCTGCAAAACGTGAACAGGGTTGATCAAACATATTTGTCGTAAAATGAAATTTGACCAGTTTATCTTTCGGTACTTCTGAACGTCGCATCGGTTTGGACGTCATTGCTTGACTCTAGTCTTGAATGTGTGGTACTATTTATTTCAACTGCTTTTTGTGAGGCCGGATTTGCAAGGGCTGAATATACTCTCAAGCCGATTATGCAGGAATAACTGTGAAGAACCAGAAATGTTCGCTAGGGTCATGCATACTGACTTGCTATGTCCACTTGTTTATTGTTGTTTTGTTTGTTTGTTTAATGTGCGCATCAAAACAAGCTGAATTTCCATCGTTGAGTGCGGTCTCAAAGACTCTTAATTCGGCTGTTTTCTTCCTTTCTTTCTGTTTTTTTTTTTTTTTTTTTGTTTTTTTTTTTTTTTTTTTTTTGTTCAAAATCGCCCGTAATTCCGTAATCAATGTGTATTCGTTTCGTACCAATTGCATTTTTAATAAGATTTCAATAACATTAAAATGTTTCTTCGAATTCATGCATGTGTTTCATTATTTGGCCCTAGTTTGAAATTTGCATTTGCTTCTTGTACTTCATGTTTTCGTTAAATTGGATTATTTAAAAAAAAACGCCCGTATCTTCTTCAATGTTGATTAACTGTGAATTTAAATTATCTTGAAACTCTCTTTTATTCTCAAAAACGTCCGATATATTCATGGTAATTCTCTGTAATTTCATTTTGTCCTTTGGGCAGCAACTTCAATTTCTTCACTAATGTTTTATCGGTAGGAACTTTATTTTAAATTTATTTCCATTTCCGTCAAAATCATTGCGCAAGCGGGCATCTGTGTTTTCATAACTAGTTCGTGGGTTTCAATCGTGTTATCTTTTAATAAGTCCTTAAATTTCTGGTTCAATAATAATATCTTTATTTTCATGAAAGATTGTCTCATTTATTTGTAAATATCCGCACGGGCATAATCCAGCTCATTATTCTGTGTAACCTGTATTCATCCACATAGGAAAACTTCTATGCAGGTATATAATCTTCTACGCAGGAAAGCATCTACGTAGGTATAACAACAGTTTCATCCACATAGGAAAACTTCTATGCAGGTATATAATCTTCTACGCAGGAAAGCATCTACGTAGGTATAACAACAGTTTCATCCACATAGGAAAACTTCTATGCAGGTATATAATCTTCTACGCAGGAAAGCATCTACGTAGGTATAACAACAGGTTCATCCACATAGGAAAACTTCTACGTAGGTATATAATCTTCTACGCAGGAAAGCATCTACGTAGGTATAAGAACGGGTATTCTTCCACATAGGATAACTTCTTTGTAGGTACATAATCATCTACGCAGGATAGCATCTACGTAGGTATAACAACAAGTTCATCCACATAGGAAAACTTTTATGTAGGTATATAATCTTCTACGCAGGAAAGCATCTACGTAGGTATAATAACAGGTTCATCCACATAGGATAACGTCTATGCAGGCATCAATATGTACATTAATGTCAGCTGCATCAACGTACACATCGGTAGTTTGTGTTGGCCGTATATGCACTGATGATAAAAAAAATACTGTATTTTTATCAAGAATGCGTACATTCATTATATTACGGTTGAAAGATCACATAATATAAGGTTCCGATTAGTTGTGTTATTGTCCTAGCTCATAAAATGTGCATTTTATGTGTGGGGCAATCATCCCACAGGGATATAATTTTCACTGGATTATATTACAGTGAAGATGTTCGTATTTACACAATGTACATAACCCTAAAGAGATTTATACATGTTCTGGTGATACGCAAGAGCTAGAAACATCCCGCCGTCCTCTTCTACGAGACTGCCATGAGGGTCCCATTCGAGAACAGTAAGTACATTTGGGCCGTTGTGCTCCATACTATGGTAAAGGTTAACCAGCTGACTTTAATTTGGTGCCTTAATTCATTTTCTAAGCACGTGATTTGGTCTTGCAACTGTTCCATCAGATGATTTGGTTGCCTTTGCCAATGGCGCGTTTGTGTAAAATGTGGAGTACCCACATACTGTGGCTGCTCGTATGCAGCCATGTTGGGATTCGAAACGGTAGACTGCTGATTTTGTTTTTGTAATTGCTTAATTTGCTTAGAAAGTTCGTCAAAGCGCTGGTCTACATACGAACGATTTGGCTCCGCAGAAACGGCGGCTACTGCTTTGGTATCGCTAAGTTTTGGTGGTTGATTCATAAGTTTGGAAAACATGGTTTCCATCCTTGCTAATATATTTTCCGTTTCAGTACTACGCTGAGTTGTGTCTACCAATTCCTTCATGCGGGCCAATGACTCTGCTTCCTAAAAAATTTTTAGGGCGAGCCAGGATAACGTAGTTTTGGATCTGCGGTTGAAGGCCCTGGGTGAAATAGCGCACTGAATCTGCATCCGACAACTTAAGGCCTTTGCATAAGCGAGTTATATCCGCTACATAGTCATCTATGCGCTCCCCCTTTGCCTGCTTCCGAGCACTTAGTTGCTGGCTTAGGATCCATTCCTGCGGACCGGAGGCGAAACGCTCTTAAAAAGCTACCTTAAGCTGGTCGAAGTCAGTCTTAGTTGTCTCTGATGGGGAAATTAAAGGAACCACGCATGTGCTACGCCCAACAAATATAACGGAAAAGCGCTAAGCTGATTTTCGCTACTCCAGTTATTTATGTTTGCAATGCGAGAGAACGAATCAAGCCACGTCATCGCATCTACCGTTGGGTTACCATCAAACATCTCTGGTTTAATTGCGCTAGAATTGGGTTTCTTTTCGAGACGAGTTTGAATCTCGTCAAGTTGTGCCCGATTGGTATGCGATTCCTTAGCGATGTCATGTTTTAATGAGTCACGAACTTCGGTCAACATTTCCTGAAGAAGCTGTTTCTGCTCGTCATTCATAATGTTAACGTGTTCCTGTGTAACGCTAGGTTGAGGACATGTGCATGTATTAGTGTGGGTCTGAGCACCAGAAACGGATTTCTTACTGGTTTGAGATCGAGTAACAATTTTCTACGAGGAACAATTTTGTGCATGCACCGATACTATTCCTATCGCTCTACGCTGAATCTTTACTAAATATAATAAATTGCACTGTCTATTTGTTTAACAACTATAGAAGATAGATTATTGGTTTCAATATTACCTCACGGATCGAAAGAATGGAAGAATAACAACGATTATAATGCTCGCTTACAAAATCCTTATGCTTGTGCATGTCACCTTTCTTTTATTTCTTAGTTCTGCTGGGACAGTATGTCTTCAGTGCACACGCATTTGCCTCTTCGTCGGTCACTGTTTCTCCTGTAAATGAAATCTTCGATGCACACGGGCCTTCTTCTCTTTCTTCTTCTTCTTCTTCTTGTTCTTCTTCTTCTGGCTATAGAAACGCCACGGTTAATAAGCTTGTAGTTGTCGCGTAAAGGCCTCATCAGGTGCAATACGCCGACTCCATCGTCTTCATCTTGAATAAATTGCTTTTCGTAGTCTTTTTGTTCTTCTTCCACTTCTTTCTCGTCGATTTAAATGGTTTTTTTTCTCTTCGTTTTCCTTTTCTTTTTTTTTTATTTTTATTTTATTTTTTTTAACTGCCTTCCTGGATTTTTGCTCAGGCCTTTGCGTTCTTCTTTTTCTTTTTCTTTACGGCCGGTCAGGGTGGTCGGCAGGTTGCTGCTGGGACGGGATCTTTAGTCCCTCTTTGTTGGACTTGGTTGACGCGAGAGTTACCCGGATTCTCTACCAGCTTGTTGAAGGTAAATCTTTCGGGCCGAAGTAAAGACTCCTCGACACTCTGGTTGTTTCTTATCTTTATTTGGTCCTCTCGGGTCGATCTTCAACTTGTCCTGGCTAAACTCTCTATTTGTTAGAAATACAGATCTTTTTATAGGTTTCTGATCCGACTGAACAATCAAGTGTCAATCACACGTCAAAATGACGCCTGCAAGACGCACTACGCCTGCGCGTCAGACATTAACATATTTTTTCCACAACAAAGAAAGTCGTTTGTCTTGACGAGATCTTACAGGTTTGTCAACACCAGACTAGCACGAGCGGAGTACGAGTTGCAAAAATTACAAGGAACGAGTTACAATATCTAGAATTAAGTTACAGAGCAAATTTACGGAGAAAATGACATTTATTACCAAGGGGAATAAATTATTTTATGCAGCCAGCGCGGCGTTTTTAGTATCCCGGAGGGGTACATCCGGGACTTACAATGGTAGATACTTAAACATCCGAACATGTGATTTCAGGCCTCTTTCAGTTCAGCTTCGGTGCAGGGCAAACATTTTCCCACCCTATTACCCCGCCCATGGTTTTGGATCAGTCCCATCGGTGCGTTAATTTCTCAATCGGTGCGTGTTTGCCCTCACCTTTGCTGGGATGAGGTTTTTATTTCCGATTTTGTGTAATTTTATTTGGTATTATCAATAAATGGCCACTTAAATGCGTGGCCAAATTACGGCAAATAATGGTGTCGGTCAGTTCTCCCAGCAAGCCGACCTCACCCCTGGCAATGCCGTTGTACAGCACATGGTTTACTGGCAAGCGAGCAAGGGGCATAAATGGCGATTTACGATTATTACATAACAGAATTAAACAATAGACAAAAAGGAGGAAAGGACGAGCGTAAGCGCCGCCCTTTCCATAAATTTATCTGGCATACGTCTTCCAGGCAGAACAGGACAATAACTACAATTACAGGTGTTATTTTCAATTACTTAGAAATATTAGAATATAGATTAAAACACCTATTGAAAACCCAAAAGAGACCGCTGTTGTCATGAATGTGATCTGGAACCACAAGAACAAGTCAAAAAGGCCCAGAGGTGAACTGAAAATAAGTTGCTTCCAAAAACACTGTAAAAGACTTCGTTAGGGTAAAAACATCACCGAGTGAAACACAAATAACCGTAATGACACCAAATACTAATTATAACATTCCTAATGAAAAACTTAGTTGGCCTAGCGCAGCAAACACCTTTCTCGACACCTGTTCCAAACCAAACTCATGACTTTAGGAGAAGACAAACTCTGATCGTAACTAGACTGAAGAGCAAACCGAAATGAAATAATCGTAGCTACAATTTTTTTCGTCTAACATTTACAAAGAATGGAGGAGACAAAGTACGATTGAGATAGGATTGCTTTGCAGACATTCGCATGGCAAAACTACGCGCTCAGATGCCTCTAACATATTGAGGCCAATTTTGTACATTCAACAACCTATCGCGTTTTTTAACGTTTTGTCGCACGTGTTCATATGATCTCATATGGACGGGAGTGTTTTATGGGGAACTAAAACACTCGTCTACAATCAATACGACCAATACTAAGCAAAGACTACTGCGACAGCAACGGGAACTTCATCTGAAAATATAAATTCGCGTTATTGTAAGAACTTCGAGACTATTTCAACCTTGTTAGTGTGATACTGAGGGGTGGGGTAGTTCCTCAAAAATAACACTGGACGGAATGGTGCTTAAAGGGGCTAGGTCACGCTATTTTAGGCATTTTCAGCACTGATCGAATAGTCACAGAATTAACTAAAATATCAAAATAACTGTTCAAAACTATAGAAGAACTCTAACAAAACACAGGGAGGCCAAGAAGGGACATGGATGGACAAAACTGGAGAGGATTGAAGTGGATTGTATTTGGGTACATTTGAAAAACGTCGGCCCACCCTTTTTCAACTTTATATCAGTCTATATAGAAATGTCATCTACACAGCTGGAAAATCATTCTCAGTTGTTATGTGGCCGTAATTTTGCAAATGAAAGACTCTTGCTCTGCCGATTTGACGTTTAGAGCTCATAATTAACAAAATTAAACAAAATTACCTAAAATAGCGTGACCTAGCCCTTTTAATTTAGAAAAGAAAATAAAAGTTTATCTTCGAGAGCTGACGTTCTTCATAAAACCTCAACTTTGGCTATTTCAAGTTGTTTTTTTTTTTGCTACCGACGGCAAAGAAATGGGCAAAAGTGAAAAACGAACGTGCAGGGCGTGCAAAGCTATTGTTTTTGCCCACTAAACATGTCAATTTGTGACGTTCTCGTTTCCGTCGCCGTTGTCGTTGCTTTTAAGTTCCCTATTGAGCAACGACGTCACTATTCCCGCCTGCATTTTCAATTTTGATGAATGAACTTGGGGCTCGTTCTTTTGGTACGATTCCGGAATAGGAACACACGGTATTCGTATTCTTTTGGGATCTATTCCGTTTCCGGAGTGAACGGAATACTCCGTTCATTCTGCTCCCGATGGCAGAATGAACGGAATGACTGGAATACGGTTCACTCGGAATAGGCAGAATATGCGTTCTTTTGGATAAGTTTTGGCGGGAAATGATACGCGGACCGCCGTTTTCGTCATCTTCCCCTTTAAGGTTTTTAGCAAATGAAGCAAACCGAAAAATCGAGGAAACCGCCAAAAAACTAGTACTTATTGAGATATATCAACATTTCGTGTTCCAAACTGTTTCAGTCGCCATGCCAACGCAACTGGTGCATGCCCAGATACAATAATTCCCAGGTCACTTCGGCTAAAATATTTTGCGTTCTTTTGAGAATTGATATTCCGTATATTCTGTAATTTCTAGTACGGAATGAGAATAACCGGGATACGCCCAAAAGAATGCACCCTTGGTTTGTTCGTTGTTTGGAATAATCAATGGCCGCTGCATTATCTGTTGTGGTTAGCGACGAAAATGTAAATACATTACCCGAACAACAAGAGAACTAAAACACGAAAAAGAAAACGCTGTATGATCGAAAGATTTTCAAGGGAGTAACTGCTGAATACCCCTCCATTTGAAGTTATAACCCTGAAAAAGCTGGCTACATGGATACGCAGTTATCTCCTGCTAACGCTTTAAGAACGAGAAATACATATATGTCATACTTGCCTTGTGTCTGCTAAGTGGCTACGTGGCTACGTGGCTACGTGGCTACGT
>NC_090885.1:15514316-15536816 GCF_036669925.1 Montipora capricornis | reverse complement strand
AAGCTTGAAGTTGCGGGTTTTGGCTGCCCCATGCTTACTGCCACAAACTAGGAGCTTCGTCTTGTCAGGGTTTAACAGTAACTGGTTATCGAAACACCAGTTACGTACTCTTGTAAGATCTTGATTTATTTCTGCGACTATACGTGATTGATCTTGAAGCCGGAAAGACAGCAAGAGCTTAGTGTCGTCCACGTAGCACTGGACAGAACAATGTTGTGGAACTGATGGCAAATCATTCATATAAATGTTAAAGAGGAGTGGCCCTAAAATACTCCCCTGAGGCACTCCACTGGCCACGTGTAGTCGTTCCGATGATGCTGTCCCAATCGTGACAACCTGATAGCGAGCGGTTAGATAACTACGAAACCACTGCAAAGCTAAAGGCGAGGCACCGATGTCCTGCAGCTTGACAAGAAGCAAGTTGTGATCTATACTGTCAAAGGCCTTGCTCATGTCAAGCAGAATTACCGCCGTCAAGTGCTTTTTATCAATCACACTCAATATCATGTCGGTGGTCTGAATCACAGAGGTTTCGGTGGAGTGTTTCTCTTTGTTACCACTTTGTTTGGTAGATAAGCGGCCTTTAGAAGTTAGGTATTCCATAAGCTGATTGTGAGCCACTCTCTCGCACACTTTTGATAGAATAGGTAGAAGTGATATAGGTCTGTTATTATTGGCTATTTCGTGATCGCCTTCCTTGGGTATTGGTTTCACCTCGGCAATTTTCCACACATTTGGGAAGCAAGCAGTAAAAAGTGAGGTGTTGATTATTGAAGTAAGAGGGTACGAAATGGCTTGAAGGCAGTCCCTAATTATCCGTACAGGTATCGTATCGATCCCAGGGGCTTTGTTTGGGGCCATGGTCTTAATAATATCTTCCACCTGATGGCATTTAACGGGGGTAAAAGAAAATTGTTCGGATGTCGGGTAAATTCTTGCTTGAAAGGAATTTCGGCCTAATGTGTAGTTGCATTCAGCTGTGGCTGCCATCTCTTTTATCTTTTTAATCGTGTTTTCGCCGACACTTGAGAAGAATTGATTAAATTCATTAGCCACGCCTTTATGATCTTTACTGATCTTTACTGTGGTATGCACGAACGGATCGATTTCCATATGCAGTTTGTATTGTTTTTGTTATTTTGAATTTGCTGATTTACATATTCTCTTTCTGCAAGCCGAATTTCTCTTTTTACCTCGCGGCAGCAGATCTTGTATTGCAGCCAGGCATAGGAGTTTTTGCTTTTCTTAGCAATTTTCTTCCAGTTATCTCTTATTCTCATAAGCTCGCGGATTTCCTCGGTGACATAAGGGTTTGGACGCCCACGTATTTTCATCATTTTGATCGGTGCATGTTTATCTAGGATATCGTTGAATAAAAAGTTAAAAGCATATAGTTTGTCCTCTGCATCATCAAAAATATCGAGCAAGGACCACGGGACTTCAGACATATCTTTATAAAACCGATCAGCTGCATAACCCTTAAAACTTCTCCCAGTCATATATGTTAATTTACGGCGTTCCTTCTTTATGCGAAGAACAACATAGGGAAGATCATGGTCGCTTATTGAGCTTGGCATAACATTAGTTTCAATAACTTGCTGAGGGTTTGAGGTTATGATCACATCAATCAATGACTCGGTAGTTTTAGTTACGCGAGTAGGTCTCGAGACTAATTGGGATAAATTGAAGCTGTTACAGAAATTTGTCAAAGCGATGGCTCCTCTGCAATCCGGCTTAAGCATATCGCAGTTTCCGTCCCCGAGTATATATATCGGCTTATTTCGCAAGGAAGCAGTGATCAAACTTGGAGTTAAATAAGTGTCAAAACAAGTTAGCGGAGTGCCAGGTGGCCTGTACATTGCACAGATTACAATTGACTTAAGGTTTCTAACCTGAAGATTTATCCATAGTTGATGTAAGCCATTGTCTGAGATGTTTGAAATGTCATCAAGAACCTTCACCTTGTAGGTTTTCCGGGCGTAAACGCCCACTCCGCCGCCTGGCTTGGTGTTAGAGGTCGTAACCTGGGATTTCTAGTTCCAGGTCGGTAATAGAACTGTTTAGCCAGGTCTCCGATAGAGTGAGCACGTCGAACTTGTTCTGCGAGGTGGTATGTTTGACAAGTTGAAGGTGCTCGCTTTTCTTGAGAGAGCGAACATTCAGATGTCCAATTTTAAGATTATTAGCACTCTTGCGGTTTTGCTGCTTAAAAATTGTAGGACCCAGGTTGGGGTTAATATCCCCGCCTGTCTGGAGACGAGTAAGCTGGAAGGTTGATGTTGAATTCGGGTAATGGTTTAGTCTTGAACAGGAGTAGCCTTTGGTTTCAAAATGGCGTCTTCGCTGCCACTTAAGCGCTGGTTCTTGAAAGAATAGTACTAGCTCCGTGTGCAATTCCTGTCTCGTAATGAACTTTAGTATTACAAAGCTGTCAGATGCTCAAAGGGCACGCTTAAACTTGTGGTGAAAAGAAGTTGTGAGGGAACTTGAAAATTATCAACATGTCAGCCCAGAAGCCAATGTTTCTCGCTTCTCTTTTATTTGTTATTCTTCAGAGACTGGAATGCTGTAGTTCAACACCACACAATTCAGTGCCTTCTGATTTTCTGTAACACGTACCACAGGCAACCCAGTGTGTGGTTCACGGAAGCATCTCGTTCCATTTAGTTGACGTTTTACAACAAGTGCGAAGTATACTCAGTATTTCACTGGATCGGATTGGTAATAACCAGTTTTAAGTGACGTCAGTCGGCTACTCAAATTAATTTGATGACCACTCACTTTCTCACATTAATATTTCACAACACGGTCAAATGTAAAAGATTAACCATCACTTTTTGGGAAAAGAGGCAATTTTCGACATTATATTGCTCCTTTGGAAATACAAGAAAATATTCAGTTTCAGGAACAAACGTGTGTTCGACCGTCGTTTCTTCTATCTTTTCTGCGTCAGGCCGGTATTGTTATTGCCTGAGGGAAAGTATCATATTACATTTGAGTATAAATACACAAGTGATTATACAAAATCGCGCGCTCTCATTGGCTCGCTATCTCGGATTATCAGCCGATAATCACCTCAACGGACAAAATGGCTGCCAGTAGTCGTTTTGCCACTGTAAGTGAAGATGATTTCGCGTTGAAATGTTTTTTTTTTCTCTGTTTTGAAATAATCACCTGTGTACTTATACTAAAAACAATTATTCGCCTCAGGCTCAGTGATTATTGGTGAATATTCACCGATAATCACTGAAGGTAAGTACCATATTACATTATATTGTTCGTAATTTGGATTATGAGCAATACCACACAGAAACACTCAACAATAGCAGGCGTTCTGTCATAGTTTTTATTAGTAAAGTCAAGTACTTTTTCCCCGTTTAGTGATCCGGATCTTGTAGAAACTTCCCGTCTCGAAAACAACAAAAGGTCCTCTAAACTCGTTTGTGCAATTCAAGCTTTTCTCTCAAGAAAAGAGGTTCAAGACAATAACTTCAAAGGCTAGTAACAAATAATTGAACCACAAATATGTGCTTTCAAAGGTGCCGATATAAGTTGTTGTCAAGTGAAGCCATGATCCTCGCAGTTATGAACGCAATTTTCAGGCTTCTGTACGCAATTGCTAAAACTTGCGTTCATAACTGCGAGGATCATAGCTTCACTTGATTTCACATCGGCAGTTCAATATATGATTCATTTCATATATCATTTCATCGTTGATTCATTCCTCACGGAAACATTAGAACCCACAAATGACCAGCTCCCAACGTCAATGGCTTCATAGCGCAGTTGGTTAGAGCGTCGTAGTCACGGGTTCACACCCCGTTGAAGTCCTGAATTTTCAGGCTTCTCTACGGAATTGCTAAAAATTGCGTTCATAACTGCGCAGATCATAGCCTCTCTTGATTCCACATCCGCAGTTCAATAAATGATTCATTACATATGTCATTTCGTTCATAGGTTTGTTGTTTATGTTGTTACAAATAACTTGCTATCCTGTTGGATCCCACTGGTATTGGAATAGTACTGGTTGTCAGTAGTTGATGAAATGACTTAACAGAAGAGCTTTATATTTGAAAGAGTATATATTTGGGTGCTTTTCTTCAAAGGCGCCCTGAGAACAGGAAGTGGTCCAATATCAGTGATGACATGGATCACAAAGCGTACGCAGAAAACCGGAAAATGCCCATACGCACGTGTGGCAGCCAAATTGGCGTTGGCTTCAAACAGTCTTTGAACCATCTCTGTGTCCGGCTCGATTGCATGAGCCGCTGATGGACTGAAATGGCCGCTGTTGTTGGTCACTTCAACTTTTGGAACATAACTAGCGAGAAAGTCTTACAAGAAGCATGGCTAAACCTGGAAAATGTGAAGCCATTGTCGATTACAAGTTCTATTCTTTCTATTGTTATGTCGCCGATAATCGTATTTGCAAACATACTGGTCCTGTTAGCACTTTGGAAAGATCCTCTGAAAAAACTTCGTTCCTCACCGTCCACCTTCCTTCTTGTCTCTATGGTGCTAGCCAATCTCTTAGTTGGTTTGGTAATCTGCCCTTTTTCCGCCTACTGGGGCTGGGAAATGTTTGCGAAAGGAGAAAGCCCACTTGATCTTTCCGTAATTTTCGCTGTCAACGTTATTTCAGTGAATGTCAGCTTCGGGCACATGTTCTTGTTGACAGTGGATCGCGTTTTGTCAGTTATGAGACCATTTCAGTACTTATGGAAAGTAACGAACAAGCGAGTGCTTGTGGCAAGCTGTCTTTGCTGGGTCTATTTTCTGGCGTTCAGTTGCTCGTTTCTGGTGCTACGCGACTATTTTGCCATAATGGGCGTTGTCTACAATGTGCAACTACTCTTCATCCTGTTTAGCATGTTTATTATGAACGTTGTAATCTTGGTCCGTTTTCGCAGATGTTCCAAGGAAAGCCGAGTAAAAAGACATCAAGAAAACAGCTACTTTATCATTTTACAAAGAGAAAAGGAACTTTTAAAAGGAATCATTATAATAGTCAGCGCATTTCTTCTCTGTTACATGCCGTGGTTTATAGTTCAAATACTCATTTATTTATGTAAACCATGCCATCCAAATTTGTCTTGGCTGATGATCTCCTTCGGATTTTCAGGCAGTTTAACTTACGCAAACTCGGCTTTGAACCCAATACTGTACACGTGGCGAGTTCCCAATTATAAAAAGACAATAAGACATTTATGGAAGAACAGAGGAACACGTTTAAATGGTCAATTTAAAGTTCAAGTGGGAAAACTTTGAACAAGGTTTCAAGTCGACCGTATGTTCAAGCCGTAACTGAAGGCCTTTCTCATCACCACGGTTGCGAGGCCTCATCAGAGCTATCACAAATTGTGATAAAAGTAATGTAGTCTGAATAATTACACAAACTTGTCTGTTTTAGAAAGAATGGAGGAGACAAAGTACGATTGAGATAGGATTGCTTTGATGACATTAGCATGGCAAAAATTAACTACGCGCTCAGATACCTCTAACCTATCGGTTTTTTTTAACGTTTTGTCGCGCGTGTTTTTGTGATCTTGTATGGATGGGAGTGTTTTATCGAGAACTAAAACAATCGTCTAGAATCAACACGGCCACTACTGGACATCCGGGAGCCGAGTGGCATATAAGAGTGGTCATATTAGGGAACTTATAAGCAAAGACGACTGCGACGGCAACGAGAACGTCATCTCAAAATACAAATTCGCGTTATTGTAATAACTTCGAGGCTATTTCGACCTTTTTAGTATGACAGGGGTGAAGTAGTTCCTCGTTGTCGTTGCTTTTAAGTTCCTTATTGAGCAACGACGTCACTATTCCCGCCTTTTCATCTTTAATGAATGAACATGGTTTGTTCGTTGTTTGGAATAATTAAGGAGCGCTGCATGATTTGTTGTGGTTAGTGACGAAGATGTAAATACATTCATTACACGAACAACAAGAGAACGAAAACAACAAAAACAAACGCTGTATGATCGAAAAATTTTCAAGGAATTTCTCGAAAGTTGCGACAAGACAAGACGGGTATTTTTGTTTGTGATAATTAATACCCAGTGCTTATCTTTAAGCCTGCTTTTTAATATCTACCATGTATATTTATTATCCATACACTGTAACATAAAAAGAAAATTGCACGTTAGCTCGAAAATATGGAAATTACGTTCTCGCGGCAAGAACAATAGGGAACTCTGTTAAGAGCAACGACAACGGCGACGGCATTGAAAACTTCACAGAGTTGTATATTTTATTTGATGCACAAAAACAATAGCTTAGCACGCCCTGTACGTGGGTTGTTCACTTTTACGGTCCATTTCTTTGCAAAACAACAATGTGAAACGGCCACATTTGAGGTTTTATGAAGAACGTCAGCACTCGAGGATAAATTTTCATTTTCCCGCCCCCCTAAATTAAGCGCCGTTCGACCAGTGTCATGTATGAGGAACTACCACATCCTTTTCCTATTAAAAAGGTTGAAATACTGAGTCACGAAGTGACTACAATAACGCGAATTTTTATTTGAGATGACGTTCTCGTAAAAAAATCTCACGAATCGGAGCGCATTCAGTCTTGCCACTCGAAAATAAACTTCATATCTTCTCGCCACCGTGTAATATCCTCTAGATATCTACAGTAATTGTTTGCCGTCACGGTTATTGTTGCAAGTCGACATTGGAATTACAACCTTTTTTCCTCTCTTTGAGGAAAGGTGGTGTAAGAAAGCTCCAGAATTAATTCCTGCCGAGCAATTAAACTGAGTTTACATAAAACGCTTGTATTTATATTGAAGCCATAGATATTTTAAATGTAATGTAAATGCAAATGAAGTTGGCTTGACACGAAGTACTAGCCCATATTTGTAGCTATTTTGCGGAACAGGTGCGTCCTCAGTGATTGACTCAAGGGGAAGGCCAATAATTTTAGCTAAAATCCGATCCCTAAGGAATTACTGATCTCATCAAGGTTACCCTTTAAAACTAATGACAGCTTTCCTTTTTATAAAGCCCCAAATACCCCCTTTCAAGTCTTTTGTGACCCTTCTATCAATCAGTACGCCTTTTTCAAAAGTTTGATAGAACGATGGAAATATTCAAATACGATATATTGGCCATGCATCAGAGTGCATCCACTCAAGGAGCACAGCTATATACTGAACCTATCTTAAACTGCAGACACGCACAGTTATGAACTTAGCCAGAAGAAAGGATGATTACCCCGGACTTAAAATGTACTTTGTCTCTCAAGAAAACTCAGTAACATTAGCTTCCTTTGAAGGTATGCAATTTCCGGGAAGTGGCGGTTGGTGTGGGTTTACGACGCCCAAAGAAACTCTTTCTCTCTTTCGGGCTAGGAACCAGGTGAATAATGCAACTAAACTTGCTAAAAAACGATATTTTTCTGAAAACTTGGAAACTAGCTTAGGCAATCCACGTAAAACTTGGGATCTTATTAACGAGCTTAGCTCACGGAGTAGTTGTAAGTCGTCCAATATTTGGGAAATCCAAGCTAATCATAGAACTATAAATAACGCCGATGATATGGCGGAAGCTTTCAATGTGCACTTCACTAACATTGCGAAAATGCTAGCTCGTGATATTCCGGTTGGAGAAGTTGACGCTGAATCATTCTTGTCGCCCTCTGATAATTCGTTTCCTCTAAAATCCCCGAGTATCGACATTGTTCTAGACCTGCTGAAAAAAATCGATGAAAAGAAAGCCACTGCCCTTGACAAGATCCCTAGTAAGTTATTAAAAATGGCAGCTAGTATTGTTGCACCCTCACTAACAGACGCATTTACGAAATCAATCCTCACTGGAATCTATCCAACTGAATGGAAATTGGCTAGGGTGACACGGATCTTTAAAAAAGGCTCAAAATCAGACATAAATAACTATTGCCCCATCTCCGTTATCCCAGTAGTCTCGAAAGTGCTTGAAAAACTTCTCTATGACCAACTTTAACATTACCTAAATGATGATAAACTGCTGTCAAGTTAAAGTGCTGTCAAAACTGCTGTCAGTCAGGGTTCCGTTCCTTACACAGTACCATTACAGCTTTGCTTGAGGCGACAAATAGCTGGTCTGTTAACATCGACAATGGCTTCCTGAATGGCGTCGTCAGTTCATTGACCTTAAAAAGGCATTCGACACTATCGACCATGAAATCATTTGACGCAAGATGTCATACTTTGGGGCCGACCAGGAAACTATCACTTGGTTTCAATCGTACCTAAGCAATCGGACCCAAAGATGTAACGTTAATGGAAGACTGTCAACTCCTCGCACTATTACTTGTGGGGTTCCGCAAGGCAGCATATTAGGTCCCTTGCTATTTTTGATGTACATTAACGATCTTCCTAACTGCCTCCTGGAGGCTTCCCCGAGAATGTTCGCTGACGATACCAATATAACCCTAACTGCAAAAACTTTAACAGAGCTTAAACTAGCATTAACTCCTGAACTCAGTAACCTTAACTGCTGGCTGAGAGCCAACAGGTTGAGTTTAAATGTGGCTAAGACCGAGTTAATGATAATTGGATCTAGGCAGAGATTAAACACTCAATGTGACGAGGTTGATATACGAATTGATGACGAAATGATCAAGAGAGTAGATCGCACTAAATCCCTCGGTCTTAGCATTGATGATCGGCTTTCTTGGTCAAATCATGTAGACGAAATATGCAGGAACGTTTCCTCAGCTATAGGAGCCTTAAAACGAATACGGCACTTTATCTCAGCTAATGCTGCGCTTCAAATTTATAACGCTTTAATATTACCTCATTTTGATTATTGCAGTCCTGTCTAGGACCGCTTAAGTGGCCAGTCAAGGGATAAGCTGCAAAAATTACAAAACCGCGCAGCTAGGGTAATTACTAAATTACCCTTTGATACGAGCTCCAACCTCCTTCTCGATACTCTTAAGTGGGAGAAGCTTTCTCTCCGACGTAAAAAACAGAAAGCACTTATTATGTATAAAACAATTCACGATCTTGCCCCGGAATACCTTCAACGCCTTTTCAGTCAACGAGATGCTGAATATAACTTGAGAAACTTAGAAAGTAAACTTACTCTACCCAAGCCAAATACTAATTATTTGAAACGAAGTTTCTGTTATAGCGGGACCTGTTTGTGGAACAATTTGCCCCAATACTTAAGAAATGCTGACTCTATTGGGCAGTTCAAACGCACAATCAAGCAAGTATCTGACCTATCGGATTCCCACGCGGCAATCATGTAAAACAGTTGTAAAGCGTTTTTTTTTTTTACTTTTTTTAAGCTTAACTGATGATTCTCCATGTTTAAATAAAGTTACTTACTTACTTACTTACTTTCACGCATTCTCTTAGCTTCTCCATTCCTCTTTCGCTAGTCCGGTCATTTATACGCGGTCATTGTTACTCGAAATACCCGCTGATATGGCTAAAAATCGAATACTGGCGTTTGCTAATGATATTGTCATTCTCTCTGAAGAAATCGTCGGTTTTAATTGCTGAACGCCCTGCCCCTTATTTGCGTAAGGGCAACACCTATCACATCCTGACTCGTTCTTCAGAGAACGCTGCCCAATGAAAACACCATTGAAGGTGGTAAGGTATTCATCAGTAAATCTTCGATCTTTTTTTACCGCAAGGTCGCCAGTGCTGCTCAAAAGTTTAGGATTTGAATGGATAACTTAAAACAAAACAACCAACTAAAAATCGGAGAATTTCATTGTTCTCACCGGAAACTAAGACGACAGTGACTGTAGTGTCGGTAATGCATTTAGAATATATATTTAGAGATGTATTTTTTCGATATTAACTAAGTGCTACTCGGATTTTTTCCGAGTATCGTTAAGTCACGTCAGCATTGGAAAAAATACATTTCTTTATTAAGACACTGGGGCTTTTCAGTGAAAAATGTAAATAAATTTACCGCAGGCCTGGATCTGCACTGGCGCTATACCTTTTGCTGCCTTTTTTTTAATCGCTTCAAACAATGACAGCTTGGACCTCGATTCGTTTAATTTTTAGGTTTTCGGTTAAATCCAAAACGAAAACGACAAAAAACATCAAGGAAAGCCCAGTGTTATCTTTAAATCTGAAGCGATGAAAGAAGAGATGGTACTGCATGGACACTAAAAATGTTGCCGCGAATTTATTTCACAGTGGCTGATTGGACGAAGAAAATGTGGACGAAAGAGCGAGGTGAGCTTGAAAATTGAAAAATTTCTTGCGCGCGTCTATGAGAACATAGAGACCATTAACTCTTCGGTTTCGAATTGGAGGTTGAGAACGACCATTAAGCCACTTGATAAATAGAGGATATTACATGGCCGCGCGGGGATACGAATTTTATCTTCGAGTGCTGCAAGTATCTCTCACGAGTGAGCGAAGCGAACGAGTGAGAGAGAAGATAAAATTCGTATCCCCAAGCGGCCATGTAATGTTCTGTTTATTATATATATATTGATGAAATGTCTAGATTTAAAACAACTTGTTTTATTCATTTTCGAAATGATGAAAAATTGTTCACCAACCACTAAAACACGCATCTTGTGTAACATGAAACAAGATATGAAAGTTATGAAAAACAAATCATGATAATGTAAAATTTGCAATAAAAATGTTAATGTAGTAGAGAAGAATTATATTTAAGCACAAAAGTATCGTACAGTGAAGAGGAAGCTCGCCTTTTATTGGCTAATCGTGTTCGTTACCATGACGACAGCGATATCCTCACATGTGAAAGATAAAAATGATACGTTCACTGTGCGCGGTGAAGATATGATTTTTTAGTAAAAGGAGAAATCCTGGTATTTCATCAATATCTACATAATAAGACACTTTTATATTACTGTAAGCCGGTACGAAAGAAACGAGAAATTTGGAGTTCTGTGGACAGAACTTTTGTGACTTTGAAATAAGCCTGAAGGTAGCTAATGGCGACCATCCGTTGGAGGACGCGTACTTTGAGCCTTCTTTCAAGTGCGTATGCTCAGTGGCACTCATTAGTTGTGTCGTCGCAGCTGTAACAACTTACCCATCAACAGCTGGTTTGCTTTTAATAATATTACCATAGTAAACAAAGGAGGACCTGAATTGAAATACCCTTCGTCCTTCGGCGTCAATTTGATTTTAGAATATAAGCGCACTCAAAGGAAAATAATTTGAACATGTTCTACAAAGCTCTATTGATGAACCCCCATACTGCGCCAGCTAGTCCAGGCCAGTGGTTGCTCTGTGGATGCTATTTGCCCAGTTCTCAACCCTCTAGTTCTGTTAGCCTTTACGGGATTAATATAACACAAAGGCTTTTTATCTCTTACTGATTTTTAATAAAGAACTTGACCATCCGTTGTTCGTGTTTGCTTTTCAAATATGTACTGTAGAAAAATATCGTGTATCATTTGCATTTTAGCCAAAGACTGCCATCTCTTATTGAGAAAAAAAAGATAAGGTGGATAAAACAGGTGAATTTGAACATGATTATTTTTCAATCATCTCGGGCAAAGCCTATCGGAGATTTTTATGTCGTTTATGTAAAGGGAAGCATAAATATGGAAAAATGACTCTCATGATTGGCTGAATCTGAATCTTGACAGGGCGTTTTTTAATCGGAAAAATATGAGTATTATGTATTTGTTCGATGAGGGCATATATTTGAGAAGCCAAAGGGACTTTTTGATTAAGAAATAACTGGTCATCTTTTTAAGACCAAAAGAGTTCACAAAGGAAAAGGAAATTCAGTCAGAGTTTATTTCATGCCAACTTGCGTGAAAAGGCTGGAAGAGTGAAATCAGTCCCTCTATTCTGGCGAATGTTTATGTTGTATTCCACTGATCTACCATTGGGCGTACCTTCGAAGCCATCGTACAGTAACCGCGCCACGGAAGGGTAAAGAAACCTAAAACTTCTCCGAAATGAAAAGATAGCTTTTATTGGAGACATCCATTTCTAATCTGCTAACGAAAAAACTGAGAAATGGCGGTGTTACTCGGTCACATGGAAATCTGGAATGCTTCTTTAAAAATGATGTCTGAACAGATCAGATCAAGTTGCGAAACGACACCCTTTGCTGAAGTTATAATTTTAAGTATTTGTTACATATCCTTATCAATAACAACTGTTCTCGGAAATACTCTTGTCATTGCAGCCGTCGTGAAAGATCCACTGAAGACCCTCAAATCTTCTCCAACAACTTATATTTTACTTGAAATGGCGATTGCCGACTTCTTTGTTGGTTTGGTTTTTGCTCCGTCATTCGCAATGTCGATTATTTTCTTTGAACAGAAAACAGTTTGGTATACTCTTTGTCTAGTTACATTTTTTGGCCATTACTTTGTTATCGTGTCGGCTTATCATGTACTTTTGTTGACGATCGATAGGTACTTCGCTCTGGCTAAGCCTTTGAAATACCGGACAATAATTACTAAAAAACGAGTACTTCTCGGCTCTTCGGCAATTTGGATACTTTGCTGTTCTATTGCAGCCCTGTGTCTCACCGTAGGAGGGGGCTCGCTTCTGATACCGTTGTTAATTTTAGCTACTTCAATCTTTCTTTCCTCGGAGGGAATTTCCTTGGTGTACGCTGTGACGCTTGCAAACCTAGTCAATTATTATAAGACAAGAATGAAGGATGCAGAAAACTCTCCATCCAATCAACTAATACTTTATCAAAGAGAGAAGAAAGTGTTTTTGGTTATATTCTCTGTGGTTTTGGCATTTTGTATTTGTTATTTTCCCTGGGTAGTTGTACAGCTGATATTCCTTTTCTGCCTGCCGTGTCATGCAAACTACAGGGCGGTGATGGTTTCTCGTCATGTTGCGACCCTTCTTCTTTTCGTGAATTCCTCTTTAAACCCTTTGCTGTATTCCTGGAGGTTTTCGAAATTTCGAACAACGTTTAAGTATCTTTGGAGAAAGCACTGTTGCCAAAAGCCATTCCAAAGAAGAAAGACAGTTGACATTATGAAAAGAAGACAAATCTGCAACACAAGATTATGATAAATTTAGGATGGCTTTCTTTGGAAATAAATTGCCTTGTTCTGTGATCAGGGAAAATCGTGCAGCACACTGGATTAACCGCAAAACCACGAAAGAGTCATCAAACGAAGAGAGGCCCCATTGATTTTTATGCGTGCGGGGTGCGGTCAATTAGTTAGTTAGTGCCAAACTGAACACTCTTGCAAGACAGGGGAAGAAGATGCGTGTCTGTGGCGAAAACTGAAACTGAATTCTTAGATCTACATACAAATGCTGAGAAAAAGTTCATACTCAAAAGAACCCACAACGAACCTTGACCTCCAATCATCGATATTGTAGAAAGAATTCAGCGTTCCTAGTCATTCTCAATTTGGAATATAAAGGCTGTTTACTGTCGAAAAAAATGTCGAGAAGACAAGAGCAAAGGAGAATAGCATTTACCGACAAAGGCAGAGACAACAAAGAAAACCATTTATCTCCTTAAAGCAATTCAGTTCTTGGGAGTTTTAGAGGTAACGGGATGGTCAAAAACCGAGGCCCGGTCTGGGCAACGATGCCTTCTTTACCCCAAAGGGTAGCTTTCCTCTTGAATGATAGCAGTGAACGATAACGCAATTTTTAATTTCGTGCACATTGCCTTATTGGCAGGTACGAAAATACAACAGAATCTGTCTTATCACCTGGAAACAACGCAACACGTACAGAACACAGTTAAAAGGAAAAGAAAGGAAAGGAAAGGGAAGGAACTTTATTTAAGTGTCTAATCTTCTAGCGCCGTAGAACACTAATCGTGGACACTGTAAATTGAAATTAACAAGTTAACGCAAATCAAATCAAATGTTGGGTTTTTGAGGAGAGGGGAAACCGGAGTACCCGGAGAAAACCTCTCGGTGCAGAGTAGAGAACCAACAAACTCAACCCACATATGACGACGACTCTGGGAATGGAACCCGGGCCACATTGGTGGGAGGCGAGTGCTCTCAACAATAGTACTCAACAATAGCAAGCGTTCTGTCATAGTTTTTATTAGTAAAGTCAAGTACTTTTTCCCCGTTTAGTGATCCGGATCTTGTAGAAACTTCCCGTCTCGAAAACAACAAAAGATCCTCTAAACTCGTTTGTGCAATTCAAGCTTTTCTATCAAGAAAAGAGGTTCAAGACAATAACTTCAAAGGCTAGTAAGAAATAATTGAACCACAAATATGTGCTTTCAAAGGTGCCGATATAAGTTGTTGTCAAGTAAAGCCATGATCCTCGCAGTTATGAACGCAATTTTCAGGCTTCTGTACGCAATTGCTAAAACTTGCGTTCATAACTGCGAGGATCATAGCTTCACTTGATTTCACATCCGCAGTTCAATATATGATTCATTTCATATATCATTTCATCGTTGATTCATTCCTCACGGAAACATTAGAACCCACAAATGACCAGCTCCCAACGTCAATGGCTTCATAGCTCAGTTAGTTAGAGCGTCGTAGTCAAGGGTTCACACCCCGTTGAAGTCCTGAATTTTCAGGATTCTCTACGGAATTGCTAAAAATTGCGTTTATAACTGCGCGGATCATAGCCTCTCTTGATTCCACATCCACAGTTCAATGAATGATTCATTACATAAATCATTTCGTTCATAGATTTGTTGCTTATGTTGTTACAAATAACTTGCTATCCTGTTGGATCCCACTGTTATTGGAATAGTACTGGTTGTCAGTAGTTGATGAAATGACTTAACAGAAGAGCTTTATATTTGAAAGAGTATATATTTGGGTGCTTTTCTTCAAAGGCGCCCTGAGAACAGGAAGTGGTCCAATATTAGTAATGACATGGATCACAAAGTGTACGCAGAAAACCGGAAAATGCCCATACGCACGTGTGGCAGCCAAATTGGCGTTGGCTTCAAACAGTCTTTGAACCATCTCTGTGTCCGACTCGATTGCATGAGCCGCTGATGGACTGAAATGGCCGCTGTTGTTGGTCACTTCAACTTTTGGAACATAACTAGCGAGAAAGTCTTACAAGAAGCATGGCTAAACCTGGAAAATGTGAAGCCATTGTCGATTACAAGTTCTATTCTTTCTATTGTTATGTCGCCGATAATCGTATTTGCAAACATACTGGTCCTGTTAGCACTTTGGAAAGATCCTCTGAAAAAACTTCGTTCCTCACCGTCCACCTTCCTTCTTGTCTCTATGGCGCTAGCCGATCTCTTAGTTGGTGTGGTAATCTGCCCTTTTTCCGCCTACTGGGGCTGGGAGATGTTTGCGAAAGGAGAAAGCCCACTTGATCTTTCCGTAATTTTCGCCGTCAACGTCATTTTAGTGAATGTCAGCTTCGGGCACATGTTCTTGTTGACAGTGCATCGCATTTTGTCAGTTACGAGACCATTTCAGTACTTATGGAAAGTAACGAACAAGCGAGTGCTTGGGCAAGCTGTCTTTGCTGGGTCTATTTTTTGGCGTTCGGTTGCTCGTTTCTGGTGCTACGCGACTATTTTGCCATAATGGGCGTTGTCTACAATGTGCAACTACTCTTCATCCTGTTTAGCATGTTTATCATGAACGTTGTAATCTTGGTCCGTTTTCGCAGATGTTCCAAGGAAAGCCGAGTAAAAAGACATCAAGAAAACAGCTACTTTATCATTTTACAAAGAGAAAAGGACTTTTAAAAGGAATCATTATAATAGTCAGCGCATTTCTTCTCTGTTACATGCCGTGGTTTATAGTTCAAATACTCATTTATTTATGTAAACCATGCCATCCAAATTTGTCTTGGCTGATGATCTCCTTCGGATTTTCAGGCAGTTTAACTTACGCAAACTCGGGTTTGAACCCAATACTGTGCGCGTGGCGAGTTCCCAATTATAAAAAGACAATAAGACATTTATGGAAGAACAGAGGAACACGTTTAAATGGTCAAGTTAAAGTTCAAGTGGGAAAACTTTGAACAAGGTTTCAAGTCGACCGTATGTTCAAGCCGTAACTGAAGGCCTTTCTCATCACCACGGTTGCGAGGCCTCATCAGAGCTATCACAAATTGTGATAAAAGTAATGTAGTCTGAATAATTACACAAACTTGTCTGTTTTAGAAAGAATGGAGGAGACAAAGTACGATTGAGATAGGATTGCTTTGCAGACATTAGCATGGCAAAAATTAACTACGCGCTCAGATACCTCTAACCTATCGGTTTTTGTTAACGTGTTAATGTGATCTTGTATGGACGGGAGTGTTTTATCGAGAACTAAAACAATCGTCTAGAATCAATAAGGCCACTACTGGACATCCGGGAACCGAGTGGAATATAAGAGTGGTCATATTAGGGAACTTATAAGCAAAGACGACTGCGACGGCAACGAGAACGTCATCTCAAAATACAAATTCGCGTTATTGTAATAACTTCGAGATTTTTTCGACCTTTTTAGTATGACAGGGGTGAGGTAGTTCTCGTTGCCGTCGCCGTTTTCGTTCATATTAAGTTCCCTATTGAGCAACGACGTCACTATTCCCGCCTTTTCATCTTTAATGAATGAACATGGTTTGTTCGTTGTTTGGAATAATTAATGGGCGCTGCATGATTTGTTGTGGTTAGCGACGAAGATGTAAATACATTACCCGTACAACAAGAGAACGAAAACAACAAAACGAAAACGCTGTATGATCGAAAAATTTTCAAGGAATTTCTCGAAAGTTGCGACAAGACAAGACGGGTATTTTTGTTTGTGATAATTAATACCCAGTGCTTATCTTTAAGCCTGCTTTTTAATATCTACCGTGTATATTTATTATCCATACACTGTAACTTAAAAAGAAAATTGCACGTTAGCTCGAAAATATGGAAATTACGTTCCCGCGGCAAGAACAATAGGGAACTCTGTTAAGAGCAACGACAACGGCGACGGCATTGAAAACTTCACAGAGTTGTATATTTTATTTGATGCACAAAAACAATAGCTTAGGACGCCCTGTACATGAGGTTTTTCACTTTTTTCCATTTCTTTGCAAAACAACGACGTGAAACGGCCAAATTTGAGGTTTTATGAAGAACGTCAGCACTCGAGGATAAATTTTCATTTTCCCGCCCCCCTAGATTAATTAAGCGCCGTTCGACCAATGTCATTTATGAGGAATTACCACATCCTTTTCCTATTAAAAAGGTTGAAATACTGAGTCACGAAGTGACTACAATAACGCGAATTTGTATTTGAGATGACGTTCTCGTTAAAAAAAATCTCACGAGTCGGAGCGCATTCTTGCCACTCGAACATAAACTTCATATCTTCTCGCCACCGTGTAATATCCTCTAGATATCTACAGTAATTGTTTGCCGCAGTTATTGTTGCAAGTTGACAAAGGTGGTGTAAGAAAGCTCCAGAATTAATTCCTGCCGAGCAATTAAACTGAGTTTACATAAAACGCTTGTATTCATATTGAAGCCATAGATATTCTAAATGTTAATCTAAATGCAAATGAAGTTGGCTTGACACGAAGTACTAGCCCATATTTGTAGCTATTTTGCGGAACAGGTGCGTCCTCAGTGATTGACTCAAGGGGGAGGCCAATAATTTTAGCTAAAATCCGATCCCTAAGGAATTACTGATCTCATCAAGGTTACCCTTTAAAACTAATGACAGCTTTCCTTTTTATAAAGCCTCAAATACCCCCTTTCAAGTCTTTTGTGACCCTTCTATCACTCAGTACGCCTTTTTCAAAAGTTTGATAGAACGATGGAAATATCCACATACGATATATTGGCGATATATTGGTGCATCCACACAAGGAGCACAGTTATATACTGAACCTATCTTAAACTGCAGACACGCACAGTTATGAACTTAGCCAGAAGCAAGGATGGTTACCCCGGACTTAAAATGTACTTTGTCTCTCAAGAAAACTCAGTAACATTAGCTTTCTTTGAAGGTATGCAATTTCCGGGAAGTGGCGGTGGGTGTGGGTTTACGACGCCCAAAGAAACTCTTTCTCTCTTTCGGGCTAGGAACCAGGTGAATAATGCATCTAAACTTGCTAAAAAACGATATTTTTCTGAAAACTTGGAAACTAGCAAAGGCAATCCACGTAAAACTTGGGATCTTATTAACGAGCTTAGCTCACGGAGTAGTTGTAAGTCGTCCAATATTTTGGAAATCCAAGCTAATAATAGAACTATAAATAACGCCGATAATATGGCGGAAGCTTTCAATGTGACTAACATTGCGAAAAGCGAGAAGTTGACGCTGAATCATTCTTGTGGCCCTCTGATAATTTGTTTTCTCTAAAACCCCCGAGTATCGACATTGTTCTGGACCTGCTGAAAAAAATCGATGAAAAGGAAGCCACTGGCCTTGACAAGATCCCTAGTAAGTTATTAAAAATGGCAGGTAGTATTGTTGCACCCTCACTAACAGACGTATTTACGAAATCAATCCTCACGGGAATCTATCCAACTGAATGGAAATTGGCTAGGGTGACACGGATCTTTAAAAAAGGCTCAAAATCAGACATAAATAACTATCGCCCCATCTCCGTTATCCCAGTAGTCTCGAAAGTGCTTGAAAAACTTCTCTATGACCAACTTTACCATTACCTAAATGATAATAAACTGCTGTCAAGTTAAAGTGCTGTCAAAACTGCTGCCAGTCAGGGTTCCGTTCCTTACACAGTACCATTACAGCTTTGCTTGAGGCGACAAATAGCTGGTCTGTTAACATCGACAATGGCTTCCTGAGTGGCGTCGTTTTCATTGACCGTAAAAAGGCATTCGACACTATCGACCATGAAATCATTTTACGCAAGATGTCATACTTTGGGGCCGACCAGGAAACTATCACTTGGTTTCAATCGTACCTAAGCAATCGGACCCAAAGATATAACGTTAATGGAAGACTGTCAACTCCTCACACTATTACTTGTGGGGTTCCGCAAGGCAGCATATTAGGTCCCTTCCTATTTTTAATGTACATTAACGATCCAACTGCCTCCGGGAGGCTTCCCAGAGAATGTTCGCTGACGATACCAATATAACCCTAACTGCAAAAACTTTAACAGAGCTTAAACTAGCATTAACTCCTGAACTCAGTAACCTTAACTGCTGGCTGAGAGCCAACAGGTTGAGTTTAAATGTGGCTAAGACCGAGTTAATGATAATTGGATCTAGGCAGAGATTAAACACTCAATGTGACGAGGTTGATATACGAATTGATGACGAAATGATCAAGAGAGTAGATCGCACTAAATCCCTCGGTCTTAGCATTGATGATCGGCTTTCTTGGTCAAATCATGTAGACGAAATATGCAGGAAAGTTTCCTCAGCTATAGGAGCCTTAAAACGAATACGGCACTTTATCTCAGCTAATACTGCGCTTCAAATTTATAACGCTTTAATATTACCTCATTTTGATTATTGCAGTCCTGTCTGGGACTGCTTAAGTGGCCAGTCAAGTGATAAGCTGCAAAAATTACAAAATCGCGCAGCTAGGGTAATTACTAAATTACCCTTTGATACGAGCTCCAACCTCCTTCTCGATACTCTTAAGTGGGAGAAGCTGTCTCTCCGACGTAAAAAACAGAAAGCACTAATTATGTTACGAGATGCTGAATATAACTTGAGAAACTTAGAAGGCAAACTTACTCTACCCAAGCCAAATACTAACTACTTACTTACTTAATTATTTACTTACTTACTTACTTAATTACTTACTTTCTTACATACTTTAATACTTACTTACCTACTTACATAATTACGTACTTACTTACTTACTTACTTACTTACTTACTTACTTACTTACTTACTTCCTTACTTCCTTACTTCCTTACTTCCTTACTTCCTTACTTACTTACTTACTTACTTACTTACTTACTTACTTACTTACTTACTTACTTACTTACTTACAATGACAGCTTGGACCTCGATTCGTTTAATTTTTAGGTTTTCGGTTAAATCCAAAACGAAAACGACAAAAAACATCAAGGAAAGCCCAGTGTTATCTTTAAATCTGAAGCGATGAAAGAAGAGATGGTACTGCATGGACACTAAAAATGTTGCCGCGAATTTATTTCACAGTGGCTGATTGGACGAAGAAAATGTGGACGAAAGAGCGAGGTGAGCTTGAAAATTGAAAAATTTCTTGCGCGCGTCTATGAAGGTAGCTAATGGCGGCCATCCGTTGGAGGACGCGTACCTTGAGCTTTCTTTCAAGTGCGTATGCTCAGGTTTGTAGTCGCACTCATTAGCTGTGTCGTCGCAGCTGTAACAACTGACCCATCAACAGCTGGTTTGGCTTTAATAATATTACCATAGTAAACAAAGGAGGACCTGAATTGAAATACCCTTCGTCCTTCGGCGTCAATTTGATTTTAGAATATAAGCGCACTCAAAGGAAAATAATTTGAACATGTTCTACAAAGCTCTATTGATGAACCCCCATACTGCGCCAGCTAGTCCAGGTCAGTGGTTGCTCTGTGGATGCTATTTGCCCAGTTCTCAACCCTCTAGTTCTGTTAGCCTTTACGGGATTAATTATAACACAAAGGCTTTTTATCTCTTACTGAACTTTAATAAAGAACTTGACCATCCGTTGTTCGTGTTTGTTTTTCAAATATGTACTGTAGAAAAATATTGCGTATCATTTGCATTTTAGACAAAGACTGCCATCTCTCATTGAGAAAAAAAAGATAAGGTGGATAAAACAGGTGAATTTGAACATGATTATTTTTCAATCATCTCGGACAAAGCCTGTCGGAGATTTTTATGTCGTTTATGTAAAGGGAAGCATAAATATGGAAAAATGACTCTCATGATTGGCTGAATCTGAATCTTGACAGGGCGTTTTTTAATCGGAAAAATATGAGTATTATGTATTTGTTCGATGAGGGCATATATTTGAGAAACCAAAGGGACTTTTTGATTAAGAAATAACTGGTCATCTTTTTAAGACCAAAAGAGTTCACAAAGGAAAAGGAAATTCAGTCAGAGTTTATTTCATGCCAACTTGCGTGAAAAGGCTGGAAGAGTGTGATCAGTCCCTCTATATTCTGGCGAATGTTTACGTTGTGTAACACTGATCTACCATTGGGCGTGCCTTTGAAGCCATCGTACAATAACCGCGCCACGGAAGGGTAAAGAAATCTAAAACTTCCCCGAAATGAAAAGATAGCTTTTATTGGAGACATCCATTTCTAATCTGCTAACGAAAAAACTGAGAAATGGCGGTGTTACTCGGTCACATGGAAATCTGGAATGCTTCTTTAAAAATGATGTCTGAACAGATCAGATCAAGTTGCGAAACGACACCCTTTGCTGAAGTTATAATTTTAAGTATTTGTTACATATCCTTATCAATAACAACTGTTCTCGGAAATACTCTTGTCATTGCAGCCGTCGTGAAAGATCCACTGAAGACCCTCAAATCTTCTCCAACAACTTATATTTTACTTGAAATGGCGATTGCCGACTTCTTTGTTGGTTTGGTTTTTGCTCCGTCATTCGCAATGTTGATTATTTTCTTTGAACAGAAAACAGTTTGGTATACTCTTTTTCTAGTTACAATTTTTGGCCATTACTTTGTTATTGTGTCGGCTTATCATGTACTTTTGTTGACGATCGATAGGTACTTCGCTCTGGCTAAGCCCTTGAAATACCGGACAATAATTACTAAAAAACGAGTACTTCTCGGCTCTTCGGCAATTTGGATACTTTGCTGTTCTAGTGCAGCCCTGTGTCTCACCATAGGAGGGGGCTCGCTTCTGATACCGTTGTTAATTTTAGCTACTTCAATCTTTCTTTCCTCGGAGGGAATTTCCTTGGTGTACGCTGTGACGCTTGCAAACCTAGTCAGTTATTATAAGACAAGAATGAAGAATGCAGAAAACTCTCCATCCAATCAACTAATACTGTATCAAAGAGAGAAGAAAGTGTTTTTGGTTATATTCTCTGTGATTTTGGCATTTTGTATTTGTTATTTTCCCTGGGTAGTTGTACAGTTGATATTCCTTTTCTGCCTGCCTTGTCATGCAAACTACAGGGCGGTGATGGTTTCTCGTCATGTTGCGATCCTTCTTCTTTTCGTGAATTCCTCTTTAAACCCTTTGCTGTATTCCTGGAGGTTTTCGAAATTTCGAACAACGTTTAAGTATCTTTGGAGAAAGCACTGTTGCCAAAAGACATTCCAAAGAAGAAAGACGGTTGACATTACGAAAAGAAGACAAATCTGCAACACAAGATTATGATAAATTTAGGATGGCTTTCTTTGGAATTAAGTTGTCTTGTTCTGTGATCAGGGAAAATCGTGCAGCACACTGGATTAAAGAGCCTGGTACAATTTCTTGCTGTCTTCTGCAAAACCACGAAAGAATGATCAAACGAATAGATGCCCCATTGATTTTTACGCGTGCGGGGTGCGGTCAATTAGTTAGTTAGTGCCAAAACACTCTTGCAAGAAAATAAAATAAAAACACCATGCATAAGCAAGACAGGGGAAGAAGATGCGTGTCTGTGGCGAAACTGAAACTGAATTCTTGGATCTACAGATGCTGAGAAA
>NC_090885.1:15491816-15511816 GCF_036669925.1 Montipora capricornis | reverse complement strand
GATATTATGGGATACTCAGGGAACAAATTAATATGTATTTGCCCCCTGGCTATCCCATATAAGTAAATTTTCAGCTCCGTTTATTGCATTTCTAGCTTTTGGATTGGCTAAAAAACTCCGACTATGAGCCAATAGTCGAAGTTTTACGTCATATGGAAAATAGTGCGCCAAGATGCTCTTTCCGGACGCTTTGTAAAATTGTGGAAATAAAAATCGGCGGCAAAACCCGGTTTGAGAATTTACTAAAACAATTATTCCATTCGCCCTTGTTGGATATGAAGTGATTATAAGCAACTCGCGCTACGCGCTCGTTGGTTATTTTATCACTTCATATCCAACTCGGGCTCATGGAATAATTGTAATATAGCTGTTGGAACAATAATTCAAAATGGCCGCCGTATCGTTGAAGTTGAGGGTGCTTCCGTCGCAGTAATCATATTTATCTTCTATGAGCAGCTGACATGAAGACAGTGGGTTTTTTTTTATTCCGTGAATAACACAAGGCAAGGATGCCTCAAAGGTGTCTTTAAAGGCTCTGATAATTTTTGAAAAATATTTTACATTTCTACTTCGGAAAGTATTTCACATTTGCTTCATGGCTTTCAAAACAACCCGTCACGCACCATGCAGTGTACGATTCTTTACTTACAAATATTAGCCTTTTGCACTAAATACATTTCTCATTGCTCAACATTACATTCGTTATACGTTTCATTTTCCAATAATTCAAGGCTGGAAATACTGAGCCCAAGAATAAGACAGAGCTTACCGCAAATTCAAGTTGATTTCAATTTTGCGTTGACAATTTACCCAAATGCTTTATGGAAAGAGCCATTACCCAAGTGGGGAGGGACTGAGTAGGTGCTCAAAACACTCGCTACCCCATCCCCTCTTCTCAACACACACCCACAAAAAACAACCTCACCGCTTCAGCCCAGGAAAATGGAACCCCAAATATATATATATTTTTTTTTTTTTGCATGTCATTATCGTTGTTCCGATGAATTCAGCTATCATTTCTCATTGTTGCAGCTCCTATTGTTTTAAAGTCCAAGTCATTGTTTTTGCTCTTTAGTCTTTCATTTCTTCGGTTTGGGTAGCCAGGCATGCAACAGAGAGAATAAGCAGCGCCGCTACTGCAAACGCTAAATGTCAAGCTGAAATTTATGTATCACGGAAAATTAAAAAAGACTGTTTTTAGTTCATTTCTTGCCTGTCATCATTCTACAGACATCGCGCAACTTCTCACAAGACAGAAGAATTTTAGGCTTCCAAGGCAAGCAGTCGCTTTGCCGTGTCACGTCAGCACATCGTAAATCTCTCTCTAATTAGATTGTGCCTTGCAAAATCTGTTACTTCGACTCTGAGTTCCCCTAAGCTTTGAATGAGTGCCTGGGCGGCTTGAATTCCAAAGATGTGTAGAACAACAGGTATCCAGCCGAGGTCTGTAAGAAGAACGAAACGCATAAGTTTCAATAGAATTGCGACTTTCATATCAAATGGGATGAAAGGTGAACTATCTACAGCTCAAAGGTTTCGAGCTTTTCCTTAATAGAAATATCCATACGTATTTGACAAATATTCATTGACGGTGCTTCACAGTCAACGAGGTTCGTGGCACCGAGATGGCACCAACTAATGTCATATCCAACAAGTTATTTTTCAAGGTAGGTCACGCAGTAAATGATCTAATTAATAGCCGAGACTGAGTAACCGAGACCGAGACCGCTCGTGAACCAATAGACCAATTTCGATATATTAAAATTCAGTCCTAAACAAAAGGCATCATCACGAGATTTAAGGGAAATAAACTAATACAAATCCTTATATTTATTCCCCAGAGCCTCGAGATGATGCCTTTTGTTTAGGACTGAATTTTAGGGTGCGTTCGATTGACCGTATTCCGGAATAGGAATACATGGAATATAAGTTAGAAATCCTTCGTTTTTACGGCGGTTCACGTTACAATTGTCAAACATCGGCTAAAATGCTATTTTAAACACATTTTTGTTATCCTTGCTGCTTCGAAACGCGCCAGACATGCCGTTTTAATCATCACGCCACGTATTCTTATTCCGGAATAGGGTCAATCGAACGCGCCTTAAAGTGGTACTACGACCAAAAAAACAAATCTTTTTTTTCTTTGGATTTCAAAACTATGTTTACTAAACACTAACTGACCCAAGTTTTAAGTTCTGATTTTAAAAAGACACCTGTTTATTTTAACTGGAATTTTCTTATTTATTGGTCCGCCATTACTAACTTTAAAATCTTGAGAGAGCTGGGTCGAGGAGAAAATGACGTCAAACACTCACTAGTTTAAGAATGCAATGCGTGTGTACGCGGCCTAATTAACATGCAGCACGGGAGTTTCGGGCTTTCAGACTTTTCAACCCGTGTTTTGCATATATAATAAATTGCGTTTACACGCTGAAATTTTAAGCTAGTGAGTAAATGACGTCATTTTCTCTAGATCCAACCCTCTGAGGTCCAATCGGCCAGTTTTGAACGTGAGTAATGGCGGACCGTGAAATCCAAAACTTACACTCAAAATAAACAGCCTTTGGATAAAACTCAAAGCTCAAAATTTTGCCAGTTAGGTGTTAAACAAACACGCTTTCAAAATCTGAAGAAAAAAAGGAGATGATTTTTTGATCATAGTACCACTTTAATATATCGAGATTGGTCTATTAGAACGCAAGAAACACGGCTCACATCAAATTTGATGGGAGCGGTCGGTTTTTTCCGAGTGGCCCCGAATCATAACTGAAAAAATACATTTCCTGTCAGAACAAAGCAGGCTCCTGCTTGTCAAAGACACCGAGAAAATCCTCACACTAAGGCGTCTAACTTTCTTTCCCTCCGCTTTGAAATTCTAGATGGCGACCAAGTATTTATTTCAAGAAACGACGACGACTATGGCAAGGACGACACCAGAAAACAATAATAGGAAGTTTAAGAAACGACGACGGCTACGGCAACGACAACGCCAAAAAGCAGTAATATTATTGGTTACAAGAATCAAAATTCTCGTGCTGCACGTGCGGCAAGCATTTTTAAACATTTCTCTCCCGTACTCGTCAAAACTACAACGTGAAATGACCAAATTTAAGGTTTTGACGACAACGTGGACAAACTACAGTGAATCTTTCAGTCTCACTCTTTACTTCAAATCCGTCTGTACCAGTCCAGTTTTAGGACACTTCACTCACACTGAATAATATAAACAAGATGGAATAATCATGAAATACTTAAAACAGCTCAAAGTTATATTTTGGAGTGACGTTTTCGTCTCCGTAGCCGTGGTTAAGGCAGGAAATATAGTGGTGCTGCACGTGCGGCACGCATTTTGGCGCCTATGTTTGCGGTCCTCTGCATAAAGACGACGTGAAATCACCAAATTTGAGGTTTTGACGACAACGTGAACATGCAACAGGGAATCTTTCATTCCCTAATTCCGCTCTGAAACCGCTCGTACTAATTTATTTTTAGGACACTTCGCCCACAGTGTACCAAGTGAACGAGATGGAGGCCGCCGTCGTAGATCTTAAATTCCCCATTCCCTATTATCCTAAGCACGCGACCGCTACAATAGGGAGCTTTCGCAACGACAACTGCGACGGCGACGAGAACGTCTCAAATTTGCATATTTGGTGGGCAAAAAACAATAGTTTTGCACGCTCTGCACGTGCATTTTTCATTTTTTGTCTATTTCTTTGCCGTGGTCAACAAAACAACTAATGGCAGCCAAACAAAATATTCTTTGCTTTTAACGCTAATAAGCCTTTCTAGCCTCGCTACGACCAGCAAATTTCAAAAGAATTTTTGTTTCAAAATGAGGGCAGTAAGTCCAATTAACATAAAGACAAAAGAATGCAAAAGTGGTCGCCATTTATGAAAGTGGTCTATAGCCACACTTGCGGTTTTATGAACGACCCGAGCACTTTGCAGATGCATTTTCTCCCCTAACTTAAAGCGTGACTCGTTTCGGTTTCATTCTTTAGGGACTGCCACACCACTGTCATATTAAAAAGCTCGGAATAGTGATTACCTTAAACGCGAATTTATGTGTTGAGATGACTTTCTCGTTGCCGTTCCCGTCGTCATTAGGGAGCTTTAGCAACGACCACGGGAACGGCAACGAGAACTTCATTAAAAACATAAATTCACGTTATTGCGATCACTTCGCGACTATTCCAAGCCTTTTAATATGACAAAGGTGTTTCAGTCCCTCAGGAATGAAACCGTTACGAGCGGCGCTTAATTTAGGGGAGAAAAATGAAAATTTATCTCCAGGTGCTGACGTTCTCCATAACACTTCAAACTTGGTAATTTCACGTTGTTGCTTTGCTGACGACGGCAAAGAAATGGACAAAAATGAAAAGCGCACGTGCAGGGCGTGCAAAGCTATTGTTTTTGCCCACTAAATATGCACATTTGTGACGTTCTCGTTGCCGTCGCCGTTGTCGTTGCTAAAGCTCCCTAATGTATGCCAGCACTGCATGCCGCCACACTTACCACAACATCTCTTGGAGACATTTCAGTAACGTACTGGTCGTCAAATTTATACCACTTTTTGTCGTAAACACTCTTAGCAAACGCGGTATAGTGTCCGCCGTGCATGGTGCCATAATGATTGGAAACTGCAAACAAGTTGTAACGTGATTGTGATCGCGGACCCACTACATGATTTGACATATCGACTTGTGACATCGGGAAGGACACGTTGGTCTGAAGTTTCTGTCTCCACATCCCTTCATACTGGAATCTGCAAACAACGCAAGTTATCAGTTGATAAGAACAGCTTGAAGGAATGCTCCAGCTACCAGCCTGCAATGCGAGGCAAAATATCTTGAGACACTTTTAGGTCAGTAAACAGACTTTTTCTTTCGTATCACTTATAATAAAAACCCTCTCAACCCTCGAGCAATGTTGTATAGCCAACCAACTCTACCAATATTGATGGAAGGGGTATTGAAATCAGTAAATAGCAATAGATGTAAGTACGAATGAAATGTAAAAGTTTCTCAACACTTTTGTCGCAGATTGTGGATGAAGGTTAAATCATCCTCAGTTTTTTTAGTTGCAAAGTGAAGTTAAGAGCAATCAGGGCCAATATGAGGTAACAAGCAGCTGGATTTATAGCCTATTCGCGATGCATAGGCTGAGAATGAAGCTATCATTTGACTTCCTACGAAAACAGCAGTGCTGTGTTTGAGGGGTTACTGGACAAATAAAAAGTCAAACTTTGATAACGCCAGTGTTAAAAAGCTCAACTGCAATCGGAAAAAATTGTGCAGACATTCGTTTGAGCTTTGTTTCGGGCGCTTTAAGTGTGAATCGGAGCCCCATTCTCACCTAAAGCACAAACCTCCTCCCCCCCCCCCCCCCCGATCGGCGAGTAAATGTAGAGACGGTCCAGATAAGAAAGATAGCAACAACGGCAACGAACATGTTGCAATTCAATTGGAATGAAAAAAGGTGATGACTTTTCTATTGTCTGTACTTACTTCTGATTGGCTTAAACAGCAAAAGTTAACAAAGCTTCATAAAGCAGTATTATATTCATCCTTACTTTCCAACCATCTTCCATGTAACAAAATCTGGTCTCAGTTTGAATACCACAGAAATCGTATGTGGGGAACATGTCAAATTGTAAACGTTTCTTGGCTTTTGTTTTCAACTCTTGTGGTTGCTCAAAATCTCTTAACACAAAGAAACACCCTTTCAAAATGGGCTGTAAATTAATTTTATTGCGTTAACGGCCTTCCGGTAGGTTTATGCATTCTCTGTGTAAAAATGATAACATTCCTATGTGGGAAAACCGCATAAGAAAATAAATTGCTATCCACCTTACACGGATCATTACTTAAATCGTCTGGTGTTCGCCACAGTAAAATCTGTAAGACTCATTCTCAGGAGTGAATGGTTAAAACAGGACCTAGATGTTGTTAAATAGCGCTTTACCTCAAATTCTGGTTCGTTTTTGTTATCTTAAAGTATATCTTAATCTTAGTGTCACATTTCTAACCGTTTGAGATGCACCACCAAAATGGCTGGTAGTCTCCAAATTTGTATGGTTTTACTAACTTCTCTTCTTTGCCGGCACTTTGGACAAAACCTAAAAACAGAAATGAGAAAGCATTCAGTTGAACGAGACTGCTATCAGGGTTTGTTTAGCACTAAGCGTAGCCGAAAGGATTTCCAGCAATAACAATAGCCGTTTCTAATGACTGACCGAATATCGGGAGAAATGATTGGGATAAGAGGAAATTTTGTTAATTATAAAGTCACGTAACGAACTGTGCTAATTTCGTTCGACAATAGGAGAACACAATATCTAATCTTGGGTACACTGTGCACAGGGTGAGCTTTAGCAAATGTTCGGTTTTCCGTTCGTCTGCCTTTTCAGCGCCATCTTGAATTACGTCATACGTGCATCGTACGTAATATGCGCAAATGACGCTTACGCACCTCATGTTTGTTTGTTCATTTCCCTACTCTTCTCCTTTGCTTCCAAAGCGACTGTCTGAACGCACTTCAATAATCCGAGATTACTACTAGTAATAATAATTATAATGACAACTGAAACCCGTTGGACTTACCATTTGTCATCTCCAGTCATTTTTTCAGGTTCTGTAAACAAGTTCAGGCAATCCTAACAATAAGAGAAATGCCCTTTTTTAGTCAAGTACACTGTACGATGAAAAGGAATTTGGAGCTTAATCTTTACAATACATCTATTTGTTATATACCTAGACTTTCGCTCAACAAAACGGGCACTGTGATTGGTTGATTCTTGGTCACGTGGCCCTGATCGAATTCAAATGTATCCTAACCGGGATACAATTCCGCAGTTGTTGCCCGCTACGGATGTTTTGCTGCGATTGTTGCAGGAAAAGTCTAAATATATAACAAAGCACTTAATGTCTGGTCCCTCGGGGAAACTAGTTAGTTGTGTTTTCCATCGAGTCCTGATGTTTCCCTCGGGAAGCATGAGGACTCTCGGGAAAACAAAACTAAGTGTTTCCCTCTGGACCATACATGAAGTGTATAGTATTTAACGAAAAATGTCGCTCTTCCACCTTTAGGTTAAAAGAAACAGTAAACCGCTGTTACGGACGCCTCAAAAAAAGGGAAGTCATTATTATTATTATCATCATCATCATCATCATCATCATCATTATCATTAATATTAATATTAATCAGCAGGCCCCTCTTGTAATTTCTGTACTCTGATCTACGCCGCATAAGCCTCAAGCTTTGGTTTCTCATTGCTATACTGTGCTTGTTTTTCAAGGAACATTAAACATTAAACAAATAAACATTAAACACAACCAATACCATACATTGCCTAAACAGGAGAGCCGTCTCCATTGCCGAAACGGGAAACACGGGTGTACTCGGTGTCTCAGTGCATTTTGACAATGACCGCTCAAAGCGCCGCTAACCTTAAATATTTTCATAGTAGACACATTATGCCGTTTTCAACGTGCAATGGCGCTTCAAAAGCGTCGAAAGACTAAGCGAGCCTAATGGTCATTTGCATGGCCTTGCCTTTCCCTTTTAGACTGGAATACAAGAAGGTTTCTGTCGTCAGCCAACAAATCCTCTACCTCTGAAATGACTATTATCGACAATTAAGATTACTCTGTCCCAGGACTTGTGGTAGCAGATGAAAAGGAAAAAGGAAGAGTGCCATCCGGGTTCTGAATTTTAAAATTAGATATTCATTTCACATAATCCTTATCAAGCGCTAAGCGTCCTAAATAGCCCACTTTCGATATATTAAAATTCAGTCCTAAACAAAAGGCATCATTTCGAGGCTCCGGGGAATAAACTCATACAAATCCTCATATTTATTCCCCAGAGCCTCGAGATGATGTCTTTTGTTTTGGACTGAATTTTAATATATGGACAAAGGGCTGTTGACGATAATAGTCAATTTAGAGAAACTTAGAAATTGTCGATAATAGTCATTTCAGAAGTAGAGGATGGGTTGCGTCAGCTCAGGGCGAGACATTTGCTCCGCCATGGGACAAACGACTGCCAACTTTGTCAAGAACTTTACCCAACGTGTGCGGCTTGTTAAAAGAGAAATGTATGGGAGTTCAACAAAAAGCGCCTAGTACGTTAGGCAAGGATACTCTGAGAAAATTTATACAAAGAATAAAGCCCTCACGGGGAATCAGTCGGCATTTTTTTTTACTTAAACACGTTTAATCTTCTTGCTTTTAAGAGCAGAACACTCACTTTTATTGACACAGAAAATCGTTTGCGTGTACCGTAAAGTACACACCTCGTATTTCATTTCAGCGCGATTGTAACAGTAATATGTGATCACCTGTACAATATATACAAGGTGGTGAAATATGTAGTGCAATGTGAAGTGCAGAGTGCGTTTTTCCGCTGGCCGAGGAACGACTAAGCGAAAAATCATTTTCCCACACACAGCTAGGAGAATGGGGTCCAGTCTGTGTGGGGTCTTCAGGTCACATGGTTTGTTAGCCGCTCAATTTGTTTTTTGCCATCCGCCACAACTTGGCTTGGCTTCCGGTTGTGTGTGAGAAACAGCATAGGATAAATATTGCAAAGTAGGGTGGCAATTGTAGATGTGTTGTACCGTGTTGCAAATTTGAGGTACAGACTACCGGTACCTATATGTGTAATAAACAAAGAAAACCAAAAAATTAAGGTTTGACCGCTCTACAGTTAAGTTACATGCAGCTGTACCTGGAGGGTGCATCGATTTTTGTGTGATGGCAAGGGGAGAGTTAAATTCGAAAATGCATCAAATGTCCTGGATTCTTTTCCACACACCATACACTTCACAGTTGACATGAACAAACCCTAAAAATACAGTAACAACAAGAAAATAAATATAGATGATTCTCTAACGTCAGTAAAGACTCATCAGAAAAACGAAATAAATCTATTAAGTATCCGCTGCAGGAAAATTGTGCTCTTCTCGGATAGTCACTTCATAAGAAAGTTTGATTTGTATATATAGCGAATGACGATTGTTCTGTAACAGAACAACCATGTACTTGTACAAACAACGAACAAGGAAAGCAAGATTCTGATTAGAAATCACACAATATGTTGAGGAACAGAACCCCAACTGGCAAGTACACCGCGCGCCCAAGAATGAGGTATGTAAGAATAAGATTCATCTGCCATCTTTGTTCTGGACTTGACCGTTCAAAAATATATAGATATCTCATCGTTTTCTTTCACAAAACATGGTTAGTACATTTGACAGCCAAAACTTCAAGCTTTATTAAGGTCGTTCGCCGAAAAAAATGTTTTAATCCGGTTTAGACTTAAGACAGTTAATCGATTACCTCTGATGCCATTTGTTTGTCGCCCAAGAATGACTTAGGACGATTTTATTCTGGGAGTATTCATGACTGATTTCACCGACATGGTAGACATCAGCAATTCCATCAGTTAAACAGCGAATATGTCTACAATTTTCTAGTACCAAAGGCAGGAGCCTATTGACTTGGAGCGAAAAACAGCCCTATATTCATGTCACGGCGTTTTCACAGACCGATTTATTTTTAAGTTGAATTTCCCGGTAATAAAACTCCGGCAGGAGTCCGACGACCAATCAAATGAAACTATAACTTGACGTCATAGCGTCACCGAACCGGAACTGCCTTTGCTTTTTTGCGGAAAAGGTAGTATAAAAATAGATCAGTCGGCAAAAAAGCTGTGATATGGGCTTAGTGTGGGAGTTGTTCGCTGCTAGTCATGTGCTCCTGTGACAGGATATAACACGAACTAAAAATTGACCAGCTCCAAGATTGCTGAATACCTCAGTAGTAGAGCAGTATGCAGGGAAATTAAACAATCATGGGCTCGAGTACCGTTTGAGCCTGGATTTTTCCAACCTTCTTTACAACTTCATTGGTAGTTCCGTACAATGCGATGAACGTCCCCTTATAAAAACTAATTTCACTGCTGGTTAATTATTACCCTGAAAGATCTAGAGACATTACATTACTCCACAACATTGACGCCTTACATCAAACAGTTCAACCATAATTGAAGCGTTTCTCCTTTTGTGGTTTTCCCATGCAATGTTGGCAGCCGCTACGGGATCTAAATCATCCGGTGGTGCCCTGAGATACGGCTTTTCCTTAATCTATAGGATCAAAGCAAAAATTAATTTAATATGCTAGGTGCTTAATAGCTGTCTGCCTCGGGCATGACTGAGCTAGCACTGAAAAGAAAATATTATCCGCCAGGAGGATGCAAAACAACGAACATTGTAACACCCGTTGGATTCTTCAATGGCGGCTAAAAACATTATTCTTTTGTTTTTATGCTAATCATCCTCACTAGCCTCGTTAGCATGAACAAAATTCAAAAGAATCTTTGCTCCAAAGCGAGGCTTGTGAGGATGATTAGAATAAAGACAAAAGAATAATTTCTTGGTCGCCATTTAGGAATACGGTCTATAGCCCTTTGAGTATAAAATACGTTATTAAATACTCACTAAGGTTTGCATTTTTCCCGTCATAAAAGCCTTTTAGACAACATGATTTTAGCTTAAAACGAAAGTTAAGTCAAAATTGAAGGATAAAAATCTTGTGGAAACTTTGCTCGATCAGTAAATAAACGGACATTTCAGTTTTCAGTAATCCAGCACTCACTTACTCCGGTATTGAACAACTGAGTCCTGGTGAGCTTGGTCGCTTATCTAAGTTCTTACACAAAGTGTCCCGCTGGTCTACCGGCTCGACATTGTCATTTGACTTAATGTGGTACAAAAGAATCCTAAACACATAATTCTCAACGACTATAACATGGCACCGTTCTTTGAGCGATACGACACTTCTCCGTTTGGTGAATGTTCGTAATTTTCATCTCCCATCAGAGAACTTTGAACGGCAACCTTTTACATGTAAAACTAAATTCCGCTTGCTAAAATTGTACTGTTGTGACGGAAAAATTAAATTCCGCTTTTTAAAAGCCGTTTGAGTTTCGCTCAACTTAAATTTCGCGAGGGAAAGAAAAAATACGGAAACGGACCGTTTCGATAGTGATGGTCCGTACTGTAAAATCCCGACCGAAAACTAGCCAATCAGAGTACTTCATAGAGTGAGGTGGAACACTGAAGTATGAAACCCTGATAATCGACATACAGTGTAGCTAATAAACGGTTTTGGAACTCAAAACAGGTATGTTAAACACACAAACGGTGTTATGGAAATCGCAGGATCGATCCAGCCTGAGAGTCTGATTTCCTTTTCACTCGTCCTTTTGCCCAAGCAACTACAACCCTGGAGAAAATTGTGGAAATACTTTCAATTTCCATGTCCATATCCAAAAAACTGTGATTATTAATGTCTTATTATTACGCCTTCCTCACCACCCCAACCCCCCTCACGATCAACATTAGGGAGCTTAACGGCGCCATTAACACTTGCATCAAAAATCCAGTTCTTTTTTAACCAAAAAAAACCTCAAAGATGAAGAATAATTTAATTTCTATAGGTTCATACCTTGTTAAGATCTTCTTGTAAGCCATCCATCAGGAAAGCCAAAAGTTCTTGAGAATCTTGTTGGTCGTATCCCGAGAACTGAGATTTGAATTTTCCAACCGTTCGTTTAAAGTCGTTTGGAGATACACACTTGAATTGTCCCGAATGTAGTACTTTGATGAGAACTGAAAATTTCTCTGCCAGTTCTCCTGAAAAAATGGAACACGTAATTTTTGTCAAGTATGAGTGATGTCTGTGATACGCTGATAATACACGTAATTTATTCCTGTTGTGAACTGAATGGTTGTACGGTTCACTCAGTAGAGGACTGGACTAACTATCGCTCCCAAGCTCACCTCATGTTCATCTTAAGGGGGTGGCTCTTAACTACAAAATTGTTGTAGTAAATCGCTCACGATTCACAAGTCCCTTTAACTCTATAGTTACCTTTTCTTTGCCAAGTGTGTTCGATTTAACATTTCTTTGTCTTGTTCGACTCACAACCATACTTAATAAATCACGAGACCAAAACAGAAAATGCTAAAAACTCAGCGAGTTAACGATGTTTTCAACAATTTTTGACGGAACAGTATGCGAACATTCTGACACATTCTGTAGCATGCCATTCTGTAGCATGGATTTTAAAACATATATTTTTCAAAAAAATACTACCATTTGCGTCCATCCTTGAAGCGTGACGAATTTTGCGCGAAGTTTTACTTTTCAAACGTCAACGGTTTGTCCGGTTATGTGTCACTTTTGACCATTGAAAGGTTGGCAGAACCAATGATCTATAGAACACTTACGGGAGCTCGTGGTCATTAAACTAGATTCTGGTGTCAATTGTCTCGCCACACCCATGGGACTGAAATTGTTGGCCTAGCTCCACAGGTCACCTACAGTCGAATCTTTGCTGACATTGTTTACATTTTGTCTCGTTAACATACGAGTTTGCTGACAGAAGGCACCATGCTATTCACAGATTAATTTCAAAAAGGTAAAAGAACATGTTAAACATAGTTAAATTTCCCATTTTAAGCCTTTTGGCTTTGATAGCCATCGAGTCATCAAAATTCTTCGGTGGCAAAAGCGCTAATAGGCCCATACATTCTTTGTAACATTTCGAGTTTTCAAAGCGCCATTACTCAGAGATTAGTATGTGTAATCAAATGGCGACGAGTGAAATTAGGAAATAATTTCACGCGCGTTTTGTCAAAATTCTGATAATTTTATCAGAATTTTGACAAAACGCAAGTGAAATTATTTTTTAATTTCACGAGAAAACCATTTGATTACCTTTTAATGTCGTGGGTGACAAATTACGCTCACAACCGTAATTGTAAAATCGCTCGAGTACTTTATCCAACTGCTCGGGAAGAATCATCTCCAGGTTTTTCTCAAGGCTATTTTCGTCACACCACTTCTCAAAAAATCTCACCCAGTTAATTGTGCTCTTTCACGTATTTAAATTTTCTGCCGCTTCTTTTACTTTCGTAACTTCTTCAATGGTCACTGTCTTAAATCTAGACGCCATCTTGGTTCTGATCGAGATACAAGAGATGTTACCATGGCAATTTTGTAATTTCACATGTGAAATTATAAATTAACGCTGAAACTTCGCGCCTAAATTAAGGAGTAATTTGTCACCCATGATATTACCAGGTAAATTTCGCTTCAAGTTTCAGAGATAGCTAATTATGCAATGCACTTTCAATATTCAGTTCTGATTCTTATTGGCTGGTAGATTAGAAAACGATATGCTCATGCTAATGGCGGTACAAAATGTGAACAAAGATACCCTATAGCTCTGCCTCAGCGGTAGAGCAAAGGCTTGACAAGGTTCTGGTCATAACCGTCCTGCCATGATAGTAGGGAGCTTTCGAAACGATGACGGCTACGACCAGTAGGTTTGCGGTCCCTCTGCATAACGACGACGTGAAATCACCTAATTTGAGGTTTTGACGACAACATAAGCATGCAACAGAGAATCTTTCATTCTCTCTTTTCACTCAGAAACCGCTCGTACCAATTTATTTTTAGGATACCTCGCCCATATTGTAGGACGTGAACGAGACTGAACAATTGCGGAAGACTTATGATAGAGCCAAGTTATATTTTGAGGTGACGTTTTCGTCGACCGTCGCCGTCGTAGATCTTTTAAAAAAATCCCTAGTTTTAAGATGTTCACAACACAATGCTTCTTATCACAATACCCCTTACGGCGCCAATGGGACCAAACCTTCACAGACTTGACGTTTTTTAACCTAAGAGCAACATTTCAGTGCTACGACTCTGCAATAATAAAGGTATGCGCAAAAGAGTTTCGTTGGAATGAATTATTATAAGAAAAGATGGAACTAATTTCAAGTCATGAATGTACATTGTACCTCTTGTTCCATCCCGGTTACTCCTGTTGATATCTTCACGGAAAGCTCCAGAAATGAAAAAGGCTGCCAGAGGAGCGACACTACTCAAACACTGAACAACAGAGTTCATGTAACAAGTATTCCCAAGATTTCGAAGTCCAGTCAAAGCAGGTCCAGTGCCACCATGACTTGGGTTGAAGCTGTCTAGTTGGTTGGCAGTTAATGGTTTTGCACTACGGTTAATTATGGGCCTGGCTGGAACTGCTTGTTCAGGATCTGGCTTGCAAATACGATCTATCACCGGTCTCTTTGGACCAGACGGCCCTTGATCTACTAGCTTTGCGAGATTTGGCGAAGACAATGACCTCTGCAATTTTGGCCTTTCTACTGATGATTGCCTTCTCATTTGAGGTTGGTCCTTGTTGGACACATTTGCTTGTGCCGTGGACACTTTTGAACTGGCCATGGCCACTTTTGGCACTACCCAGTGGGTGGTGTGAGTGTTATGATCTCTATAATAAGGTTTTCCTCCATTGTCAACTTTTTCCCAACCTGGTGGCAGTCCAGGTGTTGTGACATACCTAGTCTGCTTGTTAGAAACAGATTCTTGGGAGGTTTCTGGATACTTCTGGTCAACCAGAGGTGACAGTGCTCTGTCTGGAGTTTTGGCAGAATTCCCACGTAAACCTTGAGAATTTTGTGTACTAGCAGAAACATGCTGATCGGGAGGAATTTGACTGTTATTTGGAAGTGTTTGAGCTCCATGTTGGCTGGTTCTTGGTTCTACGCCAGAGGCAGCTACAGGAGATGCCTTTGGAGGCTGCAAAACTGGTGCCATGGATGGTTCTCCACCAGGAGGAATTTGACTCACTGATGGTGCTTGTGACTGGTGTTCAGGTGGCGCCTCTTGTGGTGATTGACGGGACATCTGGACAGGAATAGAAGGTGCAGAATTGTCATGCCTTTGTGAAGGCCCCAGTTGCTGAGAAGACAATCGAGGTGCTGCACTTGATGAAGCAGGCTGTACTGCTGCAGATGAAGCAAAAGCTGGAGACACAGTGGGTGCCAAGCTTGATGGTGGAACATTGGGCTTTGCATTGACAGTTTGAGTCGCTGGAACTGATGACACAGTTGGGCTTGAGCTGAGCAAAGAGTGTCTAGATCCTTCGTGTCCAGAGACTGAGTTGTGGAATGGGGTAGCTGACTGTAATATAGCGGGATGAGGGGTTGGAATAACAGGTAGGGTAGGTTTAGGACTTGGAGAGCTTGATGATGGCATACCTACTGGTGAAAGTGGTTGTTGGGAAGATGAAGGATCAGAGGGTGAGATAACCGGAGGAGCTGGTACAGGTTGGCCACCAGGTTGAGATACTGGTTGATGTGGATGTTGTTGTTGTGGTGCTGTATTTGGTAAAAAACCCAGGACTTGGGAGCCTGAGTGATAAGGAGCAATTGGCTGGGCCACTGATCCAGCCCCATAATGAGGACCCAATTCTCCAAATAGAGGTTTAGAAGGTTTCAGTAAAGGTAATGCAGATGGAGGATTTGATGGAGCTTGGGGTCTTACATCTGAGGGCCTTGGAAATGGAACTCCATTTTGAGAATGTGACTGTGGTGGGACAGTAGTAGGATGCTGAAAGGTTTGTACTGGACCAGGTTCATTCAGAGGCTTTGTGTTTCTTGGAGGAACCACCCCCAATGAAGACATTACAGGTTGGGTACCTGGTATGGGTGCAGTGGAATGGAGTAGCCCCAAGGAGTTAGCTGGCGGCACTTCCGTCATATTATAACCACCACTTGGCTTAACAAGTGATCCATTGTAGTTTTCAATTCCAGCAAAGGGGAGAGTGCGAGACTGGGGGATGTCTTTATTTGGAAGAGATTCAGGTTCTGTCGGCAATTGAGGTTCTGGTGGTGATGTTTTCTCTTCAGGAAGTTCAGGGTAGTCGAAGTTTGATAAGTCCACACGCTTAAGAAGCTTGGGTTGGGGAATCACCTGGATTAAAAACAATATTCAACTCATGTTCAACTCTGGCTACAGCTTATCTTCCTTACTATTCAACTGGAGAGGTGAAGGTAAAAAAGGTAAAGTCTGCTTACGAGCCAGGTGGCCCACTAGGCTAGAGCTTATCCCAGTTTCTTTAGCATGAAGCGACTAGGAGTATTTCTACTCCCCCCCAGGATGCCATGCCAGTCCATTGCAGGGTTACCCCCGGCATTAAGTTTGCCGGGTGGAGAGAGGCACTGTGAGAGTAAAGGGAATCACCAAGTAGGGACGGTGCCTACTATTGTTATTGCACATGAGTTCTGTGCATCTTGAGATACTCGTGTTTCCTATGGATGGGGGTTTACTTATACAGGGATATTTTCACATGGTTTAAAACTATGCGGAGAGCAGAACTTAGCAAATGCTCTTTGTATCCACAAAGAAAATTGGGCCTAACCATGCATTTTTCAGGGATAATTAAGCTTCAACTTGGAAAACAGCACAATACATTGCTTTGTATTTTCAAGCTTTTTACAAATATTGTTGATTAATTATCTTTGAAAAATGCATGGTTAACCCCAATTTTATTTTTGGATTTCAATAACATTTGTTATTTTCTGGTTTTCCTGCATATTTCCAAACCGTGCAAAACTACCTTTGAATTAGTGGGCACTGTCCTTAAAGAGTCTGTCGAAGATCATTTTGTGTCACTCTGACAATTAATGCAAACTGCTTGATATCTAACCATTACCTTCGGTAATTCTGGTTTCACAGCAACAGAGGGATAGTGCCACAACCAGCTATGAAACCCACCATCAAGAATTAGTGGTTCGTTCTTCAATGTGCTGTTGGAGTCAAATTTAAATATTACATCTTTGAGTCTCTGGATTCTGCTTTCAGGTGTTATGTCAGCAACCTTGGTGGATTCATCCATCAGAACTACAAACTCTCTTTCTCCTCTTTTATTCCAAATCTTTCTGGTGTCTTCCCGTAATCGTCTTTCTATGCTGCCTGCTGAAACCCTGCAAAAGTTATATTCAATTCAGCAGCAAGCAACACAACAAGAGGAGTGCCAGTAAAAAACCACCACTTCTGTACCTCCGTTACTGCCACAAGCCAAAGCCACTGCTGCCACTACCACTGCCACTCCTATCAGTACTCTATATTTCACTGACTTGTGAAATCCCATCTCCGGATATTCACCCACCCAGCCATGATATCAAACAACACAAAATGCCTCAAAATGCCAACTTCTCCTTACTCCTGCCCCTCGTGAACCCCCACAGACAAACAAGACAAAGCCATAACACAATTTAATATCATTTTTCCTTCTTCATCTTCCAACCTGCAAAATTCCTGCTCAGCAAACTAACCTCTCAAGTTTATCACCTGCACTGAGTATGCAGCAGACAACATTATCATGGCACATGTGAGAAACAGACTGAGGTTATGATCACTCAGTCTGGTCATTTTGTCAAATTGCAACCCACTTCAGGGTGAAATTCTCTAATTAATGAACTGCCTGGTTACATGTACATGTATATTACAATTATGTACAGTATCTCATCAAGTTATTAAGACAGAATCCACCAGAAGTTCGAGCAACAAGTGGACAAAAACCTAGTAGCAAGATTATAAACATCGTATTGCAAACTTCTGTACGGCTGTTTTCAATATCTTCTCAAAAAAATCATTTCTAGCAACACCAAACATCAAAAACAACTGTTGAACTTCGTAAGAAACACTTGAAAGTACTGGTGAAATGAAACTGATGATGAAATTTTACCTGTGTTTGCACAATTTCTCTGAACATTGAAATTTAATTTTTCTCGTTCCCATGGGAAATTGTTTTCAGTGTTATTTCAGGCAACTATTTATATCTTTAGCTTTCAGGAAATGTAAAAAGGACTGTAAAATACTTAAAATTATTCTGGTATCAGGTTTTTGTCCACTAAAAACTGAAATTGCTAGATTTTCTATCGGATTTCGTCTTAATATGTAACCAAAAAAGAAAGCTGTTATTGACTGGTAGGAGTCCTCACCCTATATCCAACAGTTCAGAAGGTATGTTTATGCATGAAGGAAGGTTGATACGATTTTCCTGAAACATGGAGTGGGGACGGCAATCTATGACCAGCACTTTAGATCCATTTTCGTCATTCAGCAGATTGTAGAGATCTGGTGCTGACACAAAGGGTACACGTACATTTCCTCCGTCTGTAACAATTGGTTTGGTCTCCCGATCAATGATGAGTGTACCTTACAAATACATGACAACAAAATGCTATGGTTACCTCCACATAATGATACCTCCAAACACATCATCGTCATCATTATTACTTTAACCAAGAACAACCTCAAATTAACACAACAAGTAAGAGTTTTCAGGTCTTGGCACACAGATAAAGTTTGAGGATTGCAATATTTCCAGATGTGGGTGATCAGAATCAAAAACTCATTATTCCAGTAAAAATTTAATTTTTACTCCCACCATGAGGATGCTAAAGAGTTCACCAGTGACCCCTCTGTTCATAGATCCCTTGTGGACATTTAAAGTCAAACAGAAAGTTCCAATACCATTACTATTCATGTACATGGACTATTTGACCACGACTGAGAGTAAGAATATAATTTTTTTGTAACAAACTGATATTACAAAGACATTGCAAAACATGCCTTGTTGTCTCCTTTCAAATTAACCCAAATCCTGACCAGACAAGCTGAGGAGAATGCCAGAAATACTCACCATTATTGTTGTCAGACGATTTGGGTATGAGAATGGAACTGTGGCTGACCTGAAATTACCAATGAATAACTCTTACCAAACTGAGTTTAAAGGCTCACTACGTGTACACAACTTATGACTCATGTTTTTTCCAGTTTAGCGAAAAGCCAATATGCAAAGCATGAGGGGTACACTGTAAAAATTAAACAGACAAAAACAAAAGACTAACTGCTGTTGTGGTAGGTAAATGGCATGTGGGAACAATTATTGCAAGCTGTCAATTATTTGAAATTCAAGGCAGTAAACAAATGTTCACAAGTGATTGCCGTTTCTGTTACTAGGGAATCACCTAGATGGACTACATGAGATTATACAGCATTTAATGTTACAATGGATAGACAATTCTGTTGAGATACACAGTAAAATTAATGTACATGTACATGTAAGTGGTACACATGGCCAACGTTTGAAAAGTACAATACTCCTTCACACAATCCCACGCAAAGTTGTAACCCAAAATCTCGGTGTTTATTTTCATGTATGCCTGTAAATCTTAATACACTGCATTAAACTCATTAATGATGCAAAACATTATTGTCTTTATCCTTGCGAAATCAATGTTCTTCACCTTCAGTTTTTGAAAGACATCAGCAGAGGAATTAATGCCAGATCCATTTAACAGGGAGTCAAGATCACTGTCAAAACCACTGTCACTGAAAACCAAAATTCCAAAACAAGGGCTGTGATAACTATGCAGAGCTACATGTATGGACTGAAGAAACTGGCTACACTAGAAAAGTACTAAAACTACTGGACAAAAAAAAGGCACATAATGTTCACATTCCCAGCCACAATAGATCCCCTTAATCCCCCCTAAGATTGCCACTTAAAGGTTTTACTCTGCCTAATACCACACAATTTTACCTGTCAATGGACAAGGGGTTAAAATCTACGTCCCTTCTAAAACTGTCAGTTACATTCTATAGATTTAATTCTGCCCAAAGCTACATGTAGACAATTTTACTCATCAATGCTAGCCAGTTCACAAGGTTAAAGGATTAAATAAAAATTAAAGAATAATTGAACTTTACAGTTCAGAGCCCTGGATTACCTGTCAGTATCATTCTTGGATTTGGTTTCTGATTTCTCTGAAGAAGGAACAAAAACAAAATTCAAAATGATTCCTTTTTTAGTACAGTCGAACCTCGATTATCCGGACCTCGATTATCTGGATTTCTGGATTATCCGGACTTTTTCTGTGGTTCCAATTTTGTCATGAATATTTATTAGTCATGATCAAGATCCGTTACGCCATATTCTTTTTATGATATGATATGATATGATATGTGATCTGCTAATCGCCCTTTCTCGCAGTCGGAGACTGAATTACTAAGGGTGCAGCTCAACGAGGTCGGACCGAAGGAGCTGTG
>NC_090885.1:15484316-15486816 GCF_036669925.1 Montipora capricornis | reverse complement strand
AAAGGTGGGCTAGCATGAATTACTAGCCTTATGTGCTGTGCAAAGGCTTCAACTCGTCACAAGTCATGCAAATTGTCAGTGCCAGGCCACTCGAGAATCAAATTTGATAGTTACATGTATTTTTAATGCTCTTAGACTTACGATATGTTTATTTTATATAATTTATCATCTCTTTCCTCAACATTGCTAAATGAACTGCTTCCATTTCTTATGCCCACGATATACTTTACATAAATTCCTTCACTAGCTCATTCTTTATTCACTGACTGCAAAAAATTCACAGACTAGTGGAGCTTACCAGCAGACATGTCAGTCAACGAATAATTTATTATTATTATATACATTTGCGATAATATTGAAAGCATGCATTTCTCCATCCTTGTTGGTAGGTAAGGACTTTATGTATGGGGCATAATATCACGGTTAGGGTGGCTGTTGTTGTTTGATTACATTGCATGAAGACAAGTATCAAGTGGGTAATTTTTGGGAATCATTCTTTCTTTTTTGAGCTAAAAAATTGCTACAATAAGCAATGCAAACTTTTCAATACAAAAACAAATGGTCTAAAAGTCGGTCGGTTGAAGGTAGGTCTGTAAGCTGTTCATTCAGTACAAAAACAGTTCGAGTGCACAAGTCATAATATCAATGTTATCCAATAATTAATTATTTCAGTTACAAAAGTTGTAATCATTCTAAATCAAACTCAAAGTACACTGACCTTTTCTCAAGACTCCTTTGCAATGCTTCAGCACGCTCAATTGATTTTTTTATTTTTGCTCTCCCCAACATATCATCATAGAATTTCTAACATATACAACAACACAAATGACACTAGAAATATATAAATATTACTTATTCTTCTCATTTAGGTTTTTACCCTGTCAATGTCCTGATTACTTGAGCAGCATAAATTGGGAAAGCCGAGATGGTAGCTTTGTTAGTTAATTAAGCATCCCACTTAGCTACTGTACCCCAAGAGAAGTGGTAGCATCAAACCCAAGCTGCCTGATACTCTTTGTTAGGCTTCACAGTTGATTCACGCACAGGGAAATTCACTTCACATCTGGTTAGGCGATTGTTTAGCAATAATTTTACATCCACATTGATTACGATAATTTTGATAGGTAAATTTCATTGATAATCTCAAAAGTCAATAGCCAACCATACTTTACACATATTTAAAATAATAAAGAGAAGTGCCAATCTGTCATTAAAGTTACCTTTAGTTACATCTTCAATTTATTTGCATAATAATTCACCCTGTGTCAGAATACTGGTTATCAGCACAACTACAAGCCATATAATAAAGCTTGTTGACCTTTCATATCACACTCAGGTGGGATTTAAAATGGATTGCCATTGTGAATACCTTATATGCATCTCCCATTATTATTGTATCCAACATTAACAATTATTATTAAAGTACTATTGTATGATTTATTTTTGGAGTTCATAACCGGTTCACTCACTTTTTGCTGCGTATACTTGTTAGTCTTTTTTATCAAACAGATTATGTTATAGTAGCGCATGAAGAATACATAGGCATCCTCTTCTTCACCATCCAGATAGTGGCTCTCTGCTTTTAAGAAAACTTTATCTGCACTCTTGACGTAGCTTTGAAGGAAACGTCATTTATAATCATCAGCATTAACATCATTGTCATCATGGTTATCCTTACCCTAATATCTACGCCTTTTAATAACTGAATCAATACTTTAAAAGATGTAAGTATCTAGTTGGGCACACACAAGAATAAATGTGATCTTAAATGAGCTATGAAAACACATGGAAGATAGTTTTACCACGATCTCAAAACAAGAGAATCCTTAATTCTCATTCAAAGAGTTTGACAAACATGTACTTTCATCAAGCAGAAGAGAATTCAAAAATGTACACTGGTCCGCGGTTGTCATGATAATACACACGTACATGAATTCGGAATTCGTCATTCAGACAGGATTTTCATTCGATTTGAATGTCCGAAAGATTATATTATGGAAGAAGAATTTGAGTGGCGGTGATTACAGGGCTAGAATAGGAAGAATAGTAACTAAGAAATCACTCAAAATTAAACGTGAAATCGAAACCTACGTCGCTGGGTTTGCATTTTTGTCCGCTGGATAATCAAGATCGGTTAACTTGTTGAGATCGCCCAGGTTAGACGCCAAGTGCAGAGCCTTCAACGTCCTCTTTTCCGATGAAGGCATGACAGGATATCATTGAACCACCACTACATCACAGAAACCGTATATCAAGGGCACAACTTCCATAATTTGCGTTTTCGTTTTCATAGATGTTGAACAACAGCCATCTTTAAAATGTACAAAATGACGTCATTTGTTAAACTCGCTTTTAATTGGAGGCACGAGAGTGAGGCTTCATGCATAAAAAAATCCAACATGAACGCTCCTAGTAGTCGTGTAAAGAATGCTGCAGGCGAAGAATTCTCGAAATATAAGGTTGATGGTTTAAAAAAGTTCTTAAAAGAGCGTGGCATTCA
>NC_090885.1:15474316-15476816 GCF_036669925.1 Montipora capricornis | reverse complement strand
TTTGGGCTCACGGAATTTAAGGACATCCTCGAGCTTGCGGCTGACAAAAACTGGCTGTAGATCTATATCCAGTTTCTTATTTAGCTGAGTAAGTTGGCGCTTCACAATATCGGCTGGTTTTTGGTCAATAAATGGCAAGGCGATTCTAATGGTGTTTTTATTATTATTGCTGGTAGATTGCGCATCGAAATTTGATTGCTTAATTCATGAGATGTTCTACATCAAAGAATTAAAACCATCACTTAATGTGCAGTCAGACTCTGTCAGGGCAAAACTATTTACTTAGATTTCACATTTATTGTTAGCGTACTATTAATAGCATATAGTATTCTATTGTTCTTGTACTATAAGTTATGCTTCATCCGATTAAAATTCATTGCCTGACGATGACATTGGACGATGTCGAAACGTTGTCAAAATAAATCTAGTTGCGTTTGTCTCTTTAATCGATTGTAGGATACACTGTCAATTTCATCAGATTTCTGACCTCCAAAGAAATGCACGGAGCAGAGCCGCGTGTTGTCAGTCGGCGAGAAGTTCTTTCTTCGGATTCTCTTCAACCAAACCTTTCTTCGGTTAATATCCTTTGGAATACGATAAAACTGCAATTCTCCTTTCTTTTTTCTAGTATCAGAACAACCAGGGGCGCTACAGAAATCATTTTTCCCCATGTTCGTACGCAGCACTGCAACACGAAACCAAATGAAAAACTTCTCTTTACCCCCCAAGGCGCGAAGCATTGTGGGATGCGTGAAAAAAGAGAATACGCTAATGGTTAGTAAGAATAATTATGTCTCATGGTGATCCAATAAGGATTTTTGAACCTGTTTTATTGTTATCAATTTTTGAACTTCCAGAAATCCTATTGATTAGTGGAAGATTAAGTGAAATTGTTACCTATCTTTGAAAAGGGGGTTATGTTAAGGTAGACTTTCCTTTTAGTAAGGATGTCTCGAATGTTGAACCCCCTGTCAGCCATTACTGAATCTCCCTCCTCTAGCAGATCTGTAAGTTCACTTTCCTGGGTGATTTTTCTGTCACTGGTACTTCCCGTCCAAATTTTGAAAGAAAGCTGAAATAGCCAGAAGGGGTGATCCCAACAAGAGCTTTTATTGTATTATGTTCCTTCCTCTTTGAGCGTAAGGGGAGGTGGGCTTCTCTATGTACATTGCAGTGTAGTCAATTATTATTCTTGTATTTGGGTACTTGCTAAATGATCGAGGAAGATTACGTTTCACTTCCTCTTGGCTTGGCCAGAGAACTACTTCCTCTTTCTATACTGTTGCAAGAAAGCAAACCATGTTGTAAAGATCCTGCTGAGCCGTGACTGGGAAACAGAAAAAATATCAGCCAACTGTCTTCCCATCAACCCAAGTCTCAGTCTTACAAGAGTTATAATTAATTCTTCCTTGAGTGTTAGACCTCTTTTAGGTCCAGGTTTGCTGTTGGGTGCCGTCTGGTATTTCATTTGTTTATCCTTGTTTTTGTCCCAATATTTGAGCTTTTCAGCTTGCGGTGTGAGCAGTTCTGAAATTAAATTGAAGCATCCCAGCGAAGGAATTCCCGTGTAAAACTTCACTGAATCGTCATTTTTTAGCACATCATCCATAAATAAGTCACGTTTCAGTGTTTTTTTGTCTGCTAACCTTTTTCTGAGGCTTTTTAGTTCGTTCTCAAGTTTCTCAAAACCAGATGGGCTTATGTCAGTCTGGCAACCCACTGACTTTACCTTCTCGGGTTCAGGATTTCCAAACAATCGTTTTGGAGTTAGATCGTTTTCCGGTGATAAACAGTACGGATGGTCATGCTCAACGTTAGAGAAATCGGCGTAAGAATAATTAACATGTGTTAAATTTTCACTATCTGTAGCACCTAGTGGAAGCTGGTTTGCTAAGCACGCATTATTTTCGTCGTTGGTCTCGAGCCGCCTCCTTTTACTTGACTTCTCGTAACGAGCACTTCTCGGCGTGCAATCATGCTTTGGACGAAACAAAGTCGGCAGGGCAGTGTCGTGTGTTTCCCGTCTGCCATTCAAAGTTTTTCTGTAGGCTTCAGGGGAAAAATGAGCACTGCAAATGCGCAAGTTGTTGGCCTTTCCCGTCTTCGCCTTCGCTGCTTCCTCTGCAAACTTTTTGTCCGCTCGGCGACAAAATTTAATCCAGGTCCCAACTCTCTTGTCCGAAGGAAAAGTAAAATACGAGAGATCCTTTCGATTGTGATTTCCGTTACTACAGCAGGCAACTGAACAGTAAACCATATTGTCAATAAAACATTAGATTCATTCGATTAGGGATAGAAAAACCATCGATCTCTTTTAATTTTCGCGCCGCCAAGCCTGACTTTGCACGAAGCCTCGCTTTTACGTCCAAATTCGGGACCAGTCTTCAGCAACGTGAAAACTCGGAAATGGGCTATTCTTTGTTGTGGCAAGTCAGAAATTCAAGATGGAGGAAAAATGATTGAAACCGACACGTTGGCAAAAGTTGGCATTTGGTAATTT
>NC_090885.1:15454316-15456816 GCF_036669925.1 Montipora capricornis | reverse complement strand
CATTTGAAATTCTAGCATGCAGTAGGTACACATTATTCTTCTAGAGGGAAAACATTGTGGATAGATAATTTCTTGAGAAATTTGCTGAAAATGTTGCCCAATTCGAGAAAGCCCAAAAAAAATACAACACCTCTTTAGTTGGTGGCTACAGAAATGAAAGGTTGCAGTTAGAATGCCTAACATTCAGGGGTTTTATTAGCAGCAGGGACCCAGGTATTAGCACCTGTCTACGTTGAGTACAGTAACCCACCTTTGCTCAAGGGAGGTGTCAAGATCAAAAGGCAGACTCTATATAGGACCATGGCCGCTTGCTCTATCACAAGGTCGGGTCCCTTCTACTTTAAAACTTAATGAAACCCCTGAAAATTCCACCAACGTCCTGTGGTGATCATCATAAAAGTTGTGGTGGTAGGTGACAAGAACCTTTTGTGCAAGGGAGGGGGCCGGCTTACGACATGTTGAAGTCAGTGTTGGGTGAGATATCATATGCATTCCCCAAGAGCTGTGCAATCCCTCCACTAATACATAGTTTATGCATGGAGTAAACCAAAATACAGCATGCAACTTATTGTTAATTGGAAACCCCGGAAGGAAGAGCTTCTTTTCAGCGACTGAGGGTGTTGGGTCGATATTTTGGGCTGGTTATTCAGTTGAGTAAAGATTTGCTAGTTTGTGATGCTCTTATTGCAGGTTTATTGAACTGTTTAAAAAATATGGTGGTTTTGATGAGCACAAGCTTAAGCTGAAGAGGCCCGCCCAACTCCAGGAGGTACTTGATATTGCCAGAGACTTGCTAGCTCAATTCAAGGAAGGCGAACCTGTGTTTGAGAGTCGAAACAAAATCCATCAACTTAAAAGTGTTTTGGAAATGTAGGTATTATTTAGAGCAAACCGTTCGTGTTGATGTTTAATAATTATCGCCGTGTGGCTCAGTTGGTTGAGCACTGGGCTACCATGGGGTAACATACAAAAATTTGGTTTTATCAACGGAGTTGATAAATAAATTGACCACCGTATAGAGAATCTAAAGCTTTTAGAATCTAAGCTTTTAGAATCTCTGTACGGTGGTCAATTTACATTATCAACTCCGTTGATAAAGCCAAATTTTTGTATACTACTTCCCCACCGACGCAGCACCACAGTTTCTTTAGAAACTACCCCTTCTACCATGCGGAAAGCATTAGTTTGACCCCATTCTGGCTGGACCAACACCCAGGGTCATTAAGTAACTGAAGAGAAAGTGCTGCCTCTGTAGTGACATCTGCATATGGTTAGACTCTCTAGTCTTCTCAGATAAGGACGATAAACCGTAGGCCCCGTCTCACAACCCTTCAATGTTCATAGCCCTGTGGGACATAAAAGAACCCACACGCTATTCGCAAATAGCCTAAGGCATGGGGCTCCTGGTGTTGTGGTCTGTCCTCTGTGTTGCAGCATGGTTAGGAGGGCACATGCTCGGAGATATTAGGTAAACAAAACTATTCTAAAATCAGAGGGTAAATAAAGATATGATGTGATGATGATCAAGACTGGACACGCACGGTTTTAATTTGTCAAATTTATCTTCAAGGTATGGTTATTTCTCCGGGATAAACCGAAAAATCCAATTCAAGTACCTTGGAAAACCACGAGAGGGAAATGACAGTGAAAGCTCCTGTGGTGATCATCATACAGCGGATTCAGGATCTGATGAAAAAAGTGGAAAAAAGAAGGTGCAAGGGAAAGACACGAAAGAAGTCAAGACAAAACAACATGAAAACGAACATGAAAGTGAAGCAAAGAAAAATGAGAGTAAAGATGAAAAACACCGTGAGAGTGTTTCTTCCGAGGGGAAGGAGAAGGAGAAGGAGAAGGAGAAGGAGCCAGCTGACACAGAGCATTCCTTGTTGCTGATTGCAAAGTGGGGTGGAGAGTTGACCACAATGGGGAAAGAGCAGGCTCTGGAGCTTGGCCGCGCTTTTAGGTATATAACTAGCGTAGGAGGGGAAAGTTCTAGTTTAAAAATGCAGGTTAGATCATGGCGACTTGCCATAAACTTGAAAAACGTCGGGCCGACTTTTTTCAAGATTACCCAAATTCAGTCCGTTTCAATCTTGACCATTTGTGTCCATCCATCTGTCTTTTTGCTGTGTTTCTTTTATGTTGTTCAACAGTTTTATGTGGTTATTCATACATGTATGAAACCCATTTTGCCCAAAGAGTAGAATGTAACAATGCAATTATTGCAATGTTTTACATCATTTTACGTTTTACAAGAACACATCGTAAAGTACCCGCATGTGCTGGTGTTCTGTATCGAATTTCTCAACACAATGAAAACAATGAACAAATCGAAAGTGGTTTAGCGTTGTCTGCACGTCTGCACGATATTTTCCTGGTACTCCGTTTTTCCGCTCGATTTGATATGTATTAATTAGATTTGATTTCATTTGGTTTTGGTTTATTTGATTTACAATCTTTGCCAGTCAAGCTGGCAGAGCGCCACAACAGCTTGCGCCAA
>NC_090885.1:15434316-15446816 GCF_036669925.1 Montipora capricornis | reverse complement strand
ACCTTGTGCTTGCATTTGCCTCACACGCAAAGTCAAGCGCTAATAAAGTGTCGGAAAATATAATTATTTTTCTTGTGCCTGCGCTGACGTTTTGTTTTGCGGTACTTCACACGTGTATTTCTATGCGTTTGAATTTGGTTTGCATCTGCATTTGCTTTTGTGTCGCGTGTGTAAACCAGTTTTAAATAGTGGATAAGTAGGGACAGACTCTTTTACACGTGATGATTTCAATTCTCTTTACAATTTGTTAACGTAGCCAACCCTGTTTTTAGTTACTCTGTTTATACCAATTTCATTTCTGAACAATTTGCATTTTTCCTTTTAAATTACTGGCGGGGTGACTTGGATCTTTTTTTTTACTGATCCCATTAAATACTGGTGTTTTTGCATTGATCTTTGTTTGGAAACTCGTCAGCCAGGATTAAACATTCGCTTATTATCCTTAGGATTTTAAACTGAAGAACGGACAGTTTGATATCAGTCTGATTCCAGATATTTACGATTGTATCAAGTATGATGTACAACACAATAGGTGAGTACAATTTCAAAGTGTTGTTTCTTTCGCCTCGATGGCTTTTGCCCGGGCCCAGTGTGGGATACAAGCTGCTACACCCACTCAGTATCTTTTGTGAAACGTTTAATGAAAACCAGCTAAGTCTTATATTGGTGTTCTTTGATTTAGTTTTAACTCTCATTTGGTAGGGAGAAAAACCGCCCCAAAGCTCTAAAAATTCAGGTTCTTTCCGAAGCTACCCATTCGATTTGTCAATTGTTAAAACGTTTTTACAAGTGTAATAGCTATACTGATTAAAAACTGCAATTTCATTTGCTTTGAATAATTTGTTTCTCTTAACATTACTGCTTAATGAACTTTGTCCAATCTTCCAATTTAGTCAACTAGGTTTGCAGAATAGTTTGGAGTTGTACAAGTGTGCAAAGGCTTTTGCAGACATTGTCATTCCGCAGGTAAATATTATCAACTTGTTCTGTTTCAGACACTTAGTTGTATCCCTCTCAAGCGTTGTTGGGGCCATTTTTAGAAAACTGAAGCAATAGGGACCTTAAGATGCCGAAAACGTCACCTCAAAATATAAGTTTGCTCCACAGGAACAAAAGACCTTTTGTTTTGACAGCCAATTGGGCTCTGGTTGGCACATTAGGGAGCTTAAGCAAGCGCGTTTTTGAGACGCGGACGGCAACCGGAAGAGACCAATTCGCTTTCCAGGACAATTGTGTCTCCCAGATTTTTATACTAATCATCTCTAATGGAGAAAAGAAACTGAGCAATGTAAATGTTGTTGTGTGAAGACAAGTTAAAAGGGAAGCCAGCTCACTTCCGGTTGCCGTCCGCGTCTCAAAAACGCGCTTGCTTAAACTCCCTGATCTACGACGGCGACGGCGACGGCGACGGCGACGTCGACGAAAACGTCACCTCAAAATAAAACTTTGCTCTAGTATAAGTCTTTGGCGATTATTCCATCCCGTTCACGTCGTACAGTGTGGGCGAAGTATCCTAAAAATAAATTGGTACGAGCGGTTTCAGACTGAAAATCTGAAAATAGAGAATGATTCTCTGTTACATGCTCACGTTGTCGTCAAAACCTAAAATTTCGTGATTTCATGTCGTCGTCACGCAGAGAACCGCAAAAATATGAGCTAAAATCCGTGCCCCATGTGCAGCACGATTATTTATGATCTTTTAACCAATGATATCATTGTTTTGTGGCGTTTTCGTCGACGTCGTCGTCGTAGATCTTAAGCTCCCTTTTTTCCCAAATAGGGACCTTTAGATTGGAGGAAGAGGACGACTACGAGCACGCGTTTTCCGTACTGAGCATGCGCATAAGGATTGGACACCGATATTTTTCGAAATGCGCGTGCTCAGAACCAAACATTCGTACTCGTAGATGTCCTCGTTCTCCGATCTAAAGGTCCCTAATGACGACGACGACGACGGCTACGAGAACACCACAAAAAGGGGCATTGGCTCTGCACGCCTCACACCAATCTCGTCCCCAGAGTCCGCTTTTCTTTTGGTCAGCACCAAGAACATGGACTCTGGCCACTTCCAAGGCAGGAAGTCCGCAAATCACGGACTTCCAGCTCGTCTACGCACGCTCAGAAACTTGAAACAACAGTGGTTGTCAACGGTTACAAAAATGGACCTTCACTACGGCTGTGCATAAGTTGGAAGTGACCAGAGTCCGTGTTCTTCTCTGGGAACGAGATTGGCCCTACACGTGCGTTTTACATTCAGGTACATTTCCTCACAGTTCTCGTCCTGGCAACGAACGACGCCAAATAATCAAATTTGAGGCTATATGGAGGACGAAAGCACCCGACGATAAATTGTCATTTTCTCTCCAAGCATACATACCGCTCATTCCGCTTTTATTCCAGGAAAGTTCGTGCACAACTTCCAAGCCGAATGACTTGGAATAATCACGACATGATTTCAATTAGTTATATTTTACACAACGTTTTCGTGGCCGTCGTCGTCAAAGGGAGGTCATCTGGTGCCTAACAAATCCACGTCATTTTGGTAGTTTGGGCAATCTTAGGACCCTTTCCATTTGACAGAACTGACCGGCCACTGAGACTGGACTAACTGTACAACGCCTTCAAATTAACACACTTTGAGGATGATATATACTCCTTCAGAAAAATGCGAGGGATTATCGTGCAATTGGTCCTTCAAATTGTTGCATTTTCTTTTCAAACTGACGGGTCTAGCCAGTCAATTCTGACAAAAGGAAAGCGCCCTTAGTAGATGAAGATTGTAAGCTTCTTAAGAGTTCGTCGACTCCAGCATATCCAACACGCCGTATTTTCCAGTGTAAACTGCCTCTGCGGCAAGAGATTAAAGCCTGGTTTTCGCTAGCGACGCAAGCATAAGTAGCTCCCGTGAAGTGAAAACGAACGTCAATATTAGCATAAGAACACGCAAATACTCAGACGCGGGGAATCTGGAACGAGTGCTTCAATAGTATTTTCCACAAGTGATAAAAATAGAAAAACTCGAAAAAAAGGCAAAACGTTACAAAGTCGACTTACAGTGACGGAAAACGACACTCACATTGGTTTGTAGCGGGACTGATGACTACCGTAGTAATTTCTCTGCGAAGAAGAAAGATTTAGCTCTAATGCGACGTTAAACTGTAACTAAATTAAAGCGTGAAAAACTTGTGACCAAAGTGAATAGATTAAGTACTAAATTCCTGACTGATACATTCCACATTCATAATACTTGTTAACGACGTTCTTCCACAAGAAAAAATCAGTGGCATTAATAATAGGACGTTTTCAACCAAGCTCTGGAGACACCAATAACAATAGAGAAATGTACGACTTCTGGTGGACGAACAAAAGAAGCTAATGAGAAATCTTTTGTTTTCGTCCACCATGGCGGCGAGGACGTCTCGTGAAACCTCCTATTACGAGTTTAGATCTTAAAAATTGTACTTTGTCGTAAGCTGTGTCGAGGAGGCAAGAGTGAAGGAGACTTTATGCACTCACTTCTCTATAAAGTTTTGAATGTGAAACGATTGTTGAAAAACCGCGGTTTCAGTTGACTTGCGATAGATAATGGGCCTGTGTGTTTTTTATCGATGCATATTTCAAACGTGGGTACAGTGATAGTTGCCGCTTTCGCCGGAGGGGAAATTCTCTTGCTTCAGTGTTAATCACGCCATTGTGGTGGATTTCTTTCAGGAATACGGAATCACGCAAGATGAAAAACTCGGTATTGCTCAGCGAGTGTGTGTTCGACTTCTGAGAAAGATAAGAGGAGATCTTCGACATGCAGACAAGTCAGACATTCATACTCGGCTCAATCCAAAGTAAGCATTTTGCGGTATGTCTTAGATTATGCAAAGACAAGTATAGACTTCAATCTCTTGCAGAGGCTACAAATGACATTAAACTATTTGCGCAATTTCAAGAAGGGATACAAACCCGAAATACTTGGACTCGCGACTGAGCAATAGTTTACTCTCTTGTGTCCGGCACCTGAAAAATAAGCCAGTGTATCAGTAGATTTGTTCCACCCAACATTTTGCACGTTCTTTCCTGTCTTACTGCGTTAGTTGGGAGTGAAACGGTAAGGCACTTAAGATTTGTAAGGTGCATGACGTTTTGAGCGTAAGCCCTTTGTCAGATTCGTGTACTCGTGTCACTATGGCTCCAACAATGGCAAAGCTCCTCGAAGTTCTGCAAGCTGGTTGTTGGTGAATGTAATATGAGCGGTGGTCTGCGAGGTGACTCTTGTACTACTCTTTCTGTTGGTTGTCATCCTCGTAAGTAATTGATGAATTTAATGGTAGTAATTAACTCTTGTTAATCTTACTCTTTAGCTATTCACAGAGCGTGGAAACCCCTCACCGCCATGTTCGGACAAGGTTGTATTTTACGAGCGAAAGTCATGTCCACACTGTACTGAATGCATTCAGATATGGAAAGCTGTTTGAAGTAAGTGATTGCGATGACGCAGTGTACGCAAATGATAACTTTCAAAACGTCACCAGCACCATTTGAACCGGGAGCACCCTCATGGAAATCCAGCGTCCTGGCCATGCATTGAGCCATTCCTTCTCCTTAGTTCTTTGAGCTCTTTTAGTTCTCTTTGCTTCAACTGAATAGTGGCAATGAATCCTTTTTAGGTCGTACCCGATGACCAATGGCAACGAGCTGTGGATTTTCTCGAGGAGGTGCCAGAGTTGAATTACATGACACAGATTGTTTTGATGTTGTTTGAAGACCCAAAGGCTGACCCTTCATCTGAAAAGCGCTTTCACGTGGAGATTCACTTTAGTCCTGGAGCGAAAACCATCGATGACCCCGAGTTCTTAGCGAGAAGCTCTCCTACAAGAAAACGCAGTCATGAGGACATTTCCCAGTTGTCTTCGAGTGCAGATGTAACGGAACCTGGACACGAGAGGAAATGTAGCAAAATTGGTGACGTCGGCAAGTCAGGAACCAGTGTGGAGCATGCGCAAGGTTTCGTAACCACCACGAATTCACTCAATTCTGAGATCAAACATTCACATCCCGTTGAAGAGTCCAAAGAAAGTACAAGGGTAACCATTCATGTTGAGACTCCAAGCTCAAGAGCTGTTTTACGAGAAGAGGAAGAGATACAATCCAAACGTAGTGACCTCGAGCCGGACAATGATAAACCATTTGACGAAACAGTGTATGCAGGGAACGAGCTACCACGGTGTGCTATTGGAATCGAAAATTTCTCAGATACTGCCTTAGGAACAAGCACGGGTGAGAGTGACCCTTCATCGGGGACATCGATAGAAGAATCGTCCGGAGAAGAGAGAGTTTTGACAAGGCAACGTAACTGCCTCAGCGAGAGCGACCTCCAGTGCGGCGTAATGGGGGACGAAGGCGCCAGTGGTTCTACTCGAGGGGAAAGAAGCGCTAAATCGGAGAGTGACATTCCAACTTTTACCGTAGCGAGGGAAGAAATCTTACAGGAATATCAAAAGGCAAGCCCAGTGCCTTGTATCGTAGAACAGGACGAATCGGAACCACGTGTAAGTTACGCGCGGCCCAAATCTTTTACTTTCAGTGGAAGTAGTCCAGCTAACTACACAGTACCCGCATCCACAAGCAGTGAGTCACCAGAAGACTTAAATCCTCAAAAATTTCCCAAAGGTGAGCTGATGTATTTTTCACTAATTTGTAACGTCTTACGAACCTCTCAGTGAAAATGTACTTCTGAGCTCACGCCCGGTAGGGCAAGACATGCTATCGCAAGCCGCGCGAGCCCAGAGATTTGTATTACTTTCTCGAAAAACGCGAAAAACTTGAAGCCAGTTCTGCAGGCTAGTGCAGAGTCCCAAAGCTCTGTAATTGTACAGCGGTTTTCAAATGACAGTCGAAAGTAACTATGCGATTGCAACGCTTAGTGATTGGTCTAAAAGTCTCGCACCAGTTTATCAACCAATGAAAAGGAAAAGCAAAACCGATCTTTTAACGTGTTTTCAAGGGGTTACAAAAAGAAAAATAACTGTGAAGTTTGACGACTTAAATCCTCTCCGTTCTTGAGATACAAAGGGAATTGTGACGCCCGAAAACTGGCTCCTAAAGTTTTGGGACTTTCGAGAAACAGGGCCCCTTGTCACGTTTATTTCGCTACCTTAACTCTTCACTAAAGCAGCGCTCATAACTGAGATGATCTCGGAAAACAGCATAATGTTATGTCCTCTCCGCAGTTCAAATATATATTTTCTGTATTTGCTGTCATTTTATATTTCTGCTGTATCTGCAAAACCCATTATTCCATGAACATTTATTAGTAAGGGTCTTAGTCGATTGTTGTGGATTTAAGGAAGGCATCCATTTAGTCTTTCTCAAAATAATTCGATTTATTAGCCAATGTAAAAAATACCCTAATACTCTTTGTTTGTCCTTGCAAAATTTTGCATAAGCATCGTTTCCGGTTTCTCTTGGGACCGTGGTAAGTGTCAAGGAAAAAAAAATTAACAATGCTGAGACAAAACTTTGGAGGGACAAACAAAGAGTATTATGGTATTTTTGATATTGGCTAATTCCCGTCAGTGGATATCAGTTTAAGATAGGATCTTTCAAACAAGGCCTGGAACTTGCTAACGTTCTACGCCATGCGCTTTAATTTCAAGTCAATTCCCGTTTTTCGTGCCGAGCAAAATAATACATGAATGGTTGTATTGCTGACAATACGCAGGAGTTAGATTATCGCAGTAAAACCGATTGATATCAATTGTTCATCAACATAGTCAAAGCCAAAAGAAGGCCGAAGGAGGGTTCTGCGCCAGCATGCATTCCTTCTCTTAATCTTTGTAAAATACATCTAATCGCATCCTGTTCTTTCTTATCAATTTTCCACAAATTCTGCAAAACAACTGTCTCGCTCTGCGCCAAATGGCATGCGCTCTCTGGTTCACATAAAAGGACTTGGATCATGTTTCCAAGTGCCTTTTAAGTTATGGGCCTCAAAATTTGCGGGTCTTTACTTTTCCAGTCACGCGGACAGTTAAGTCAGAAATGACTGTACCGATTCTATCGAATTCCATCTTACTTAACTGCAGTCTTAACATCATCTTTTTATTAAGTAACATCTCATGTGGCTTTTTCATGAACACTGTCGATGTCGGACATCAGGCGGCATAGTCAGCGTCGAGGAAGAGGACGAACAGGCTCGCTTCACGTTCAATTCACCGGTTGACGACCAACTTGGCAAAAGCAGATTTGAAGAAGAACCCACAATAAATGAAGAACTTGACACGATGAAGGATGCGTCACAAATTCCGGAAAAGAAAGGTGACAGCGACGTTTACGAGGATAGTTACAGGAGAAAAGGCAGAGTAGATCCAGGCAGTTCAACTCAGGTCGCTGTTTCTAACTTTTTCGCTCTTCACAACACCGTGCATATTTGTCACTGTGAAACGCCATGCTTGTCGTATGTTATTGTGGATTTTCTCGAAAGAGCTTTCAAGTTGGTGAATGTGTGTTGTACTTTGACGTTTTTCTTTCCAGTTTTTTTGTGTACGACGGCTATGAAGAGTGTCAGGTAGAAGTGAAATAACGATTTTCTTTTTTGAGTTTGCAGGAAGCATTTTCATATTCATTTAAACCCGTTCACAGACATTTTTCTTGAATGTGCTGATTCCATATTGCGTTCTAACTCTTGCAAGATACTTTAGTGCTGTCTCCTTGTGGCTCAGCAAAAAAATCCTAATATTCTTGCAAACCTTCTTGGTACAGTTTAGTTTACTTGAATCTCTGGCCTCCAGGTATAGGCGTCCAATCTTTTAGCTATCCCGTTTTGCTCTTGTAACGTTTTTAACACTGTAACACACAGCCCAGGCTGTAAAATCGGGGATCTCGATGATGACGAGTATCATTTGCAATAACAACTAAAATGACAACAGCATTGACACTAAATACTTATTTTTGTAAAGTTACACTCATCAATGAAAGAGTTGTACTCGAATGCTCACTAGCACAAACTAACCCATCTTAGAGAATCATCTCCAAGATTTGAACCCCAAACCACATTGGTGGGAAGCGAGTGCTCTTCGCCACTACGCAAACCTTGCCCCCAACAGATGGTTGGCAACCCGAGTCTTTTGAAACCGTGGCGACAATGATGCAAAGTCGCGTGATTGTTTTCGAACAAACAAAGTTAATGGGAGATCATATGTTTCAACCTAGTTCCCAGGGTCAGGAAGGAAGAGAGAGGACCCTGGGAACGAGGTTGCATATGTTTCCGTCCCCCAACATGGCGGCGATGACGTCACGTAAAAACAACCTATTCGGAGATGCATGTTCCTGGGGGGGGGGGGGGAAGTGGGGTGGGGTGGGTTGAACTTTTATAAATAAGTAATGTGAGATCGCCACGTATTTTTTACTCCCCTTGGCCTCACTCGCTGGAAAGTGAAAGTCTTTGGACAAGAGGTCGCTCATTTTTTTTTTTGGAGGTGGGGGTGAGGGGCTGGGGACTAGTCAATTTTTATTTCACTCACAGAATATGATGTACAGTTAGAATAATGTATACAGTCGTGTTACAACAAAATCGTGGATACAATATGCACTTAATGTATGGTGCCGAGGGAAACAGTTTTGTTTTCCCGAGACACCTCGTCGAGGGAAACATCAGGACTCGAGGGAAAACAAAACTAACTATTTCCTCGAGGGACCAGACATTAAGTGCTTTGTTATATATTCACATAACACCCTCCTTGATCTGCAGAACTCTTCATATCCAACTCAACTTCACGTGGGCGTAGCCAGGGCTTTTCAAAAGGGGGGTCACACATTGGGTCACACAGAGTCAAACAGAGGGTACTCACCAGATTGTCGCGTTTTCGCCAGCTGAATATTGTAGGTTTTTTTCTTTAAAAAAGACTTACAAAGGGGGGGGGGGGAACTCGGGAACCCCAAGACCCCCTCTAGCTACGCCCTTGCTTCATTCAATAATTGCTAAATAATAACAATAACGAATAATAATAATAATGATAATACTGATGATAAGTGATTCTTTATTTAAGTATTAAGCTAATATTGCCTGTAAATTAAATAAAGCACATGTTAGTTTTCGACTTGCACATTTTATAATCTCTCTTCAAATCTAAATCAAATTCTCCCACCGCTAGTGAAAAAGGCCATCCCTTAGACCTCTCCATGTATTAAAAATTAATTTATGTTCTTCCATTTCGTGCTTTAACAATCCACAGTAAGGTTGCATTTCGCATCGCGTTGTCTGTAATTTTAAATTAGCTGAGAACAGGGAGAGGACTGTAGGCATGTAGGCATGTAGGGTTTGAAATTATGTCGTTCTGCGAAAGGAACGCAAGCAAGCTTTGACATTGTTTTGTTTTTGTTTTTGACAGACATAAAAAAGCCTTCATCAGCCAAATCAGACACCACATCTGTGCGGCCCCGACTGGTCAGTTTTGACCTGGTAAATAAACAACGCTGTAGCGGAGAGGATGCTGGCCAGCCTCTCAGAATTGTTCAGTCTACACCAGCGCTAAAGAAGGGTTCTCCAACCAGGAAACTATCATACGGTAAGTTGTTTCCCCGTTTACACTTTCTAAAAAACTGTTGCTTAAAGAACATTATTAAATCTCTGCATTCATTCATTAAATGGCGGCCATGATGGTGAGCCAAACTAGACTCTATTGAACTCTATTTTTATGCAAATACTTTCTTTTGCTTCAGAAGTCCAATATGGCTGCTGATCACATGAGTGAAAACGCTCCATGCTACTAATTTTTATTACAATGCCGTTGTTTCATTCATGCAGGATCTGCGACCTCCGCTATCCGTGCGGTCAGAAATCTGTCCCTCGCAATCCAAAATACTTTGGTTGTGAGGCCTCACCCTATTTCAAAGAGCTCAAAGAACAGTCGAAAGCCACCAAGTAAGTTTGTTTCTTTTTAAATTCAGGTACAAACTAATTACTCTGAACCAAGGAAACTCCTTACCCGTGAGGCTCACGTTTTTTACTGATAACGGCGGACGCAAAACATGTAAAATGCGGAAACAAGCAGAATTCAATCCTTGGCTTCGGTTGGAGAATCTGTATTGGTCGGACACTTTCGAACACAAAATTTTATTCGCCGGGGATATGTACTGCCCAAGTGTGACACTTCCAGTAACGCCAGACCATTTTACTCGTCAATGAGAGGCCCCGTCGGGTAAAAATGTCGTAGTTAGATTGAAATCCTTTCCCGACATAAATTTCAATTGACGCAATCCGTTGTGAAATCCGCCCTTTTTGTGTTCAATTGGAAGTCAGTAGCCTTTCCTCTGCTTTCCAAGGGGAAGAACGTACCCGACAACACCTTTCCGCAGTATGAGAAGACCCTTTATGAGACCGCGGATGTCCTTGTCTCAGCAAGGTCAGGAATATATAGATCTTAGTCACAGCACGAAACCGAGCAAGTTAGGGTCGTCTTATTCGGCCGACCGATCGTGGTGATGAACTTAAAAATGAATGTGCTAATCTTAAGACGTTTCTAACCCCTTGGCGCCCGATGTCAGAGCTCTTTCGCTTCTGCACCAATAAAATCGCTTCGAAAACTAACACCTGGTTTTGAATCTCTGTTCCCACCTCTCTGGACACAAATCTAAAGCTTTTTTAAAATTTCCCTTATCATATTAAGGCTCATATTGCACGCTAAGTGAATAAAAAAAGTGATATCAGTTCTTTTTTAACGTCAAGTTGCAGATTTTTATGAAGAAATTACCAAGGTTGAATCCATAAACCCGCTTCGTACGCTACACAATTCCATGCCACTGAAAGAAATGGACAGCTTTTTTGACAGAACAGCTGGACAATCTACTGAAGACCTCGTCACTCCCGTAAATACGCCGTCAAGAAAACCTGTTTCCAAAAAACTGAAAGCTTCTTCTCGAGCTACAAATCCCACACAGTTAACAGAGAAATTGTATTCGGCTGGAAGTGAGGATATAGAGGGTATCACGGAATTGTTGAATGAAGTGATTGAAAAACGAGACACGTAAAGAAACGGTTGTAGAGGCTTCGTTTCCAACAATTATTTAAGTTACTTCGCGGAATTTTAGGTCCGTTTTAAACGTCGCATTTTACACGTGCTGAATCTAATGCAAATGAGCCAAAACAAAACCTGTAAAATGCGACGTTTAAAACGGGCCTTAGTTTATGTCGGCAGATTGTTAGTTATTGCTCTCACCGTATCGAGGCTCAAGTGAACGGTTGACCCGCCGTGTCAAAAATGGTTGCAAGCGAGCCTGGAAGGATTTTGAATATTTGAATATTTTTCGCTGTTCCTCAGCAATGGATGCTCGCTGGATCTTGAAACTTGGTCAAAGAGAAGTAAATGTATCCGTTTGGCCATCGCCGGAATTTGAGCGTGACTGATGCCGGAGAAGTGTGATTTTACCGGCAAGATGTCGGGTAACCTATAAATTACTTTCCAGCCTTTCCTATATTTAGGTACGCATTCAATCAGGCAAATAACCACACAAAAAGCGAGAAAGTCACCACGACAATAAAGTACGGCTTTTTTGTTGAGAACTTTTGCGTGTAAATATCTTTTTCAGTTTGTTATCGAGATTCCCATACTTTTCCCTTATTTTCTACCCTCCGAGTGTCTGGACGGCCTGTGCCCAAAATGGATCCATACAGTGCCAGTCTTTCAAACATCCCTTCTACATATGCGATCAACCAACTTTTTCTTTTTTCGAGTTACATTTTCAGTTCTGAGTGCTAATTCGAAACTAGTTCAAATACTGGTGATATTAGAAGTTTGAAACGGCGGTAAACAGTGTGAATTGTCTTTATAAATAAGTTTTTGGTAAACTAAAATAGTCAGTTGAATAAAAGAAAAGGGATAGCTGCCTTCTACACAGCTATTTCTGGGCACGTTTTGTTCGCCATTTCGAGTGCGTCTTTATCCATCTTTCAGGATCCGGAAAGGGGGGTCCTGATCCCGCTTTCCCGCTCCTTTTTTACGCGAATCCCGCACTTTCCTTGCATCCGACTAAAACAAACTTAACTCTGCTGTCTGCTCGACTGTTGATGTTTTACTTGACAGTTTCGATTAGACAACTATTAACCAGGTACACTATATAGTTTGATTTGAAAGGAGACACCACTTAGCGGTCGACTAGTTGCATTGCTTTCGTCGCTAGAAGGTTGATTTAGGTCATGACAATTTCACGAACTCCTGACAGGGCAAAAAAATCCCGTATCCAAAATTTGGCGAATTCCGAGCCCCGGGAAGCATTCAAATCCCGAATCCCGTCAAGATACCGGTATTTTCCGTTTTCCCGAATCCCGCACCATATCTTGGTAAAAATCCCGGATGCCGAAAATATCGTACCAACCCTGTTCCCAAGCAAGGAAACCTTTTTTTTCTTGGGTAGTAAGGTTTCCGCCCCTCAAATCGAAAATACTCGGACTTCCATCAGGCTAACATCCCCAAACGTCCATACATACTTACTTGACTGGGCTTTTCAACAGC
>NC_090885.1:15416816-15424316 GCF_036669925.1 Montipora capricornis | reverse complement strand
AATCATCTCTCACTCCAACCAAAATGATTCCACCACTGCAATTGCCAAATGCGGAAATTTGATCGACAATTGTTTTCCGCTGAGTTCTGTTATTACCGTGTAACAACGGATTTGTTGAGGGGAAGCATTTGAACTGTATGTGTTTGGACTCATGGAAGTCCAATTTCTGCTTGTAAGAAAAACTTTCTGGTAATGAAGGAAGTTCTTGTAGAGGAATTCTACAAAAATCCTTTCTCTTTCCCAATGGTCTATCCTGCAGCAACCTGACAGTTTCTTTAAATGAAGCTTCTGTCTTTTTTGAATCACCGGCCAAGAACAAGTTAAACTCCACAGTACAGCAATGACCTGGTGCCTTAACGAACAAACGGATTACATCCTTCTCAACGACACGATCAAACACCTCAGCATACTCCGATGGTTTGATCATGGCATCGAGTTTGCTCTCAAGACTCTGCCAAAATGTATCCAACTGAACCAGTTTCAAATTATAGAAGTTAGCAATTTTCATGTGCACAACCCCACCACCAGAATTGAGAAGTGCACAAGTCGCTTGAAGAAGAACATCAAGGTTACTACTGCTTGCTTTTCCAATTTCAATTCTCTGGTAAAGAATGTCTTCAGCAAGACTGCCATCAGTGTCAGGCCTAGGAACGGTAATCAAATAAACTCTTCAATTAGGTTTTAATAAAAGATACTGTATGTTTGAAAAAATTAAGTTATTAAATTTTCATCTTAACATAATTTTAGAAAGTAACCAAAGGTTTCAAAAAGGTTTGGTTTCCACCAGCAACACAAGAATTAAATTCAATCATCTCAATTCTTGTGGTATGAGAATCATGATTAATTATCAAGTAATCAACATGTGCTATGATGCACCTAACCTTCTCACTATAAAAATACCCAGCGGAATGTTATTAATCAATGCTGCTCAGACCTAGGGTTCACTTTCTTCCTGTATAAAATGAAAACAACTTGTGGAATTTGTCTGTTGGTGCCCATCAGAGATTTACCATACTTGCCACTTTGAATTGCTTTGTTAAACAACCAAATCTAATTATCAAAAGCAAAGACGACTTTGACATGAACATTATTAATTTTATCAATACAATAAAGACAAGTTCCCTTGTGGTGAACTTTCAAGTTTGAATGCACATTTAGTGATGCTGCGTTAATTCTACCAAATCGCAGTGGCGTACTTCCGGTTAACATGAGATGTACACGTGCTGCCGTAGGTCAGTACGAAGTTGCTTGCCGTGGTGGTCGGTTTTGGAACCCTGCGGGCCACTTCTTTAACAGAAATAAGTGTTTATTCCCTTGTAATTCGAGCAATCTGGGAAAGTAAGGCATAGTTTCCCACGTATGTTTCTCGAGTCGTCGACCCTCAGTCGATCACAAATCGCGCCAGGAGGACACATGTGTCATCCTGGCGCGATTTGTGATTGACCCGGTCCTTGGCCTTGGCCCAATACAACTGTACAAGCCGCCAAACCGGCTAATTACAACGTATTCGTGTGCTGACCTACATCGTATACGTAGAACCCAACAAAAAGTTCACCTCTCGCCCGAGACTTGGAAGTGGATTGACGAGCTTGGGATCAGGAGGAGATATCGATCTAAGAGAGGTGGAGCTAATAAGAGAATCACGCCGACCCCATCTTGCCCGAATTTCCACATCAAGAGTCCTGGTCCAGTTCTAATTGCCCTTGACAAACCCAGCGCTTCGGCATGGTTTCCGGACATCTTATTGGCAAACGTTCGTTCCATAAAGCCTAAGATCGATGAGCTACAATCCGTTGTTGAGCTGAATAATGCTGGCATCGTGTGCATTACTGAGACCTGGCTTGGTCCTTTAATACCAGATGAGGCGATCAATCTCAGCGGGTTCTGCGTATTTAGAAAGGACAGAGACTCGCCTGGTGGCAGTGGTGGTGTCTGTGCTTGTGTGAGCTGCCGCACTCCTTGTCGCAGGTTCAGTGATTATGAATTTCCTGAGATAGAATCTCTTTGGCTAACAATCAGACCTTATCGCCTTCCCCGAGCAGTCTCGGTCATCTTACTAGGAATTGTTTACCACCCCCCGAACAAGGGCTCGGCTGAGAACCTTATCCTGATGGACCACATGAAGCGAAACACCGAAGCTTTTTTATGTAAACATCGTGACGGCCTTGTTGAGATTTGCGGCGATTTCAACTCTCTTATCAACGGCATTATTGAGAGACAAGTGATACATGACACTGGTATTACACAACTAGTTAAAGTTTTGACTAGGGAAACTGGAACTCTTGATTGGTGCCTAACGAATAGACCAAAATTATTTTCATCCCCTCTACAACTACCGAAACTTGGCCGAAGTGACCACCACACTTTATTGATAAAGCCTGCAACCGCTCTACATCAGCATGCCCCATCGAATCAACGTGTGTACACTAGGGATCTCCGTCCAAGCAGGATAAGCGACTTCGGAAGGTGGATAACGCAGTATGAATGGTCTAATGTCTTGAATCTTAAAAACGTTCAAGATAAATATGACATGTTTCAATCCATAATTACAAAATCAGTCAACCGTTTTCTTCCCCTGAAAGGTTTCAGGTTCTGCTCAAGTGACAAACCTTGGATCACTCCTAAATTGAAGAGACTAATCACGACGCGACAGAAGGCCCTTTTTATTCATGGAAAATTTCGTGCGTGTATAAACAATGGCGTGCATGCCAAGGTGCAATATGAATGTAACATCTGCAAGTGTAATTATTATAACAACAAGGTTGCCGCTCTGAAAGACACTAATGTTAAACGCTGGTGGAAAGAGATTAAGGGAATCGCAGGGCAAAGGGACTCTCATGACTGGTTTTACCAGATGCTTAATGACACCCTAACTTCCCCGGGTGTACTTGCTGAGCACTTCAACAACTTCTTATCAGATCTGACTGCGCATGTTAGTCCCCTGGAGTCTAGTTTTGGAGTCATCCCAGAGGTCCCAAGTGAATTTCTTGTGGACGTAAACAAGACCTATAGAGCCCTACGTCAAATTAAGTTGAACAAGTCTCCCGGACCTGATGTTGTTCCAAACAAGATTTGGAAGGAGTTCGCCTTGGAATTAGCACCTGTTTTATCGGACATATACAACACCTCCTTAAAACAGGGCGTGGTACCATCACAAATGAAAGAGTCCGTGGTGAGGCCCATCCCGAAATGTTCACCACCAAAAACGATTGAGAACGATCTGAGGCCCACTACCCTCACATGCCAAGTAGCTAAGTTAATGGAAGGGTTTACATTAGACTCTTTATATATAACCAAATAGTAGATAAGCTAGACGATAAGCAATTTGCTCTGCCAGGTAAATCTTGTTCTCATGCTTTAGTCTACTTATTCCACCATATTTGAGCGTCACTCGACAGGGGTAATTGTTTTGCACGTATTCTTTTTACTGATTTTAGTAAGGGTTTTGACCTTGTGGACCATAATGTCTTGATAGAAGAATTAGGTTCTCTGGGTGTCCACGAGGTCCTCATTAGATGGGTGGGGTCGTTTCTGTCTGATAGGTCTCAGAGGGTGTCATTATGTAATACACTGTCTAACTTATTCCTTGTGAATAAGTTATCTCGTAATTGGAATCTAAGAGCCAATTATTTAGATGACTTAACAATAGTTGAGATCATTCAGAGGTATTCATTCAGCATGCTGCCAATAATAGCAAATGAAATCGGCACTTTCTCAGCGGAACATGGCATGCGGTTAAAATGGCCCTAAATGTAAAGATATGCTTACTGATTTCCTCAGGTACAAGCCCTTTCCAAAAACCCCAATATTCATCAATGGCTTGCCCATAGAGCAGGTTTCTACCCATAAGATACTAGGGGTGTACATTGCGTCTGACTTGTCGTGGGGCTACCATTGTGAATATATTGTCAAACGTGGGCGCAAGCGTCTATATGCGTTAGGGGTCCTGGATAAATCAGGTCTATCAAGTCAAGAGGTATTGCAAGTGTACTGTAGCCTAGTACGCGCTGTCTTGGAGTATGCATCCCCTGTTTGGGCTGGTTTGCCCGATAACCTAAGTGATCTAATTGAATCCGTTCAAAGGGAAGCTCTGCGCATTATTCTGCCAAACCTTAGTTATGATCAAGCACTTGATCGTTCTGGCTTAAAGACACTGTTAGAGCGCCGAGGTCAAGCTAGAGTGTGAACACTTTGTTTAGGTATTATCTGTATCATCGACTCCCGCCTGCATTGCTCGTCTGCTCCCTGAACGATCAGGCTTGAGCCATGGATACGGTCTCCGCTCGGGTACAGCTAGGCAGTGCATCAACAACAACAGACTTTTGCGCACTGATAGGTTTATTACTTTTAAGTACGGCTAACTGTTATTTTTGTCCTGTAACTTTTGCAATCTCATCCTATCATGCATTTTCTAGCTACTGACCCTTCTTGTAATTTAGCAGATGTTACCAAAGAGTGAATAAACATATTATTATTATTATTATTATTATTATTATTATTATTATTATTATTATTATTATTATTATTATTATTATTATTATTATTATTATTTGCTCGTCCGCCCTTTGAAGGACGGGCTAAATAGTATTCTATTTCACAACACTCCCATTCATACTCAGTTGAAACAAGGTATGGGAATAGTGATTGACCAGCGCTCCCTCACCATCTGTCTCCCTTTCTAGGAAGAATACCCTCCAAAAGTAGCAATCAGTTCTTCACCAATCCCCCTTTTTGGAGCCCTCCATCCTCCATTCCCATTTTCCATATACTCCAAAAAAATAAATAAATAAAATAGAACAAGCTGGGTGAGCAAAGCGATGGTGTATTTACTAACTAGTTCAGTACTACACGTTCGATAAACCTCTAGGGCACGCCGTCTTGGTAAGGTTACGAGTTATGTCTCTTCAGGATGAGATCTTTTCTGTGAGGTAGCACCAGGGAACGCACAGACAAATCGCTTAAGCTCGTTTTTATCCTTTCATGGAGTGGCAACTACGTTTATAGACGTTTCCGCCAACCTGGCTGAGGCCCCACTCGGGTTTAAGACCTTAGCTAATTGTAGATAGTACAATGCCGTATGGCGTCGTGCCCAGCCAACGTGCTCCATTATTTCCGAGAGATCAGCACCTGTTAGTGCTAAGGTGATTGCCCAGCCTGATCGAAAGCCATGGAGTGTCTCTCCTTCGTCAGCTTTCATTTGCTTTAGGTACAGTTTCAGGCGGGCTTCTGCAGTGGCGGAACTTTAAGGGTGCATCCCTTACTCCATTGTCGGTGGTCGTAGGGTGGAACAAGTAGCTGGTAGTCAGGTTGATGTCAATTTGTCTCGCGACATCCATATACAGTTCTATCCCTCTGATGTGGCAAATCGCTGTTTGTGGATTTCTTCGAATTCCAAACACATTCTGATCACCGTCTCTAAGTGTTTTCCCCCAAGTATGATTAAATAAAAAACCATTACCTTCGGAAATCTTAGAATTTCCGGCGTTTTGACTTGGCCTAGGTCACCAGGCCGGTCACCACTAAAGAACACTGCTTTGAAATACGCCTGATCACGCGCCACAATAAAGCGCTCAATATTGCTTTTCGCATTTCCCAGGAATCTTTGCAGGTGTTCCGCCAAGCGCGTGAGTTTGTCTACGAAGAAAATTACAGGTAAGTCTCGTTTAATGTTTAATCAATGTTCAGAACTTATCAGGTCTAATAACTTTCTCTGCTTATGACAGGTTTCAGTTCATCATCTTTCTGTGAAGCGTGTACCACTGACTAGAAATTATGTAGAGTGCGTGGTGCAGTTTCTCACGCCCTGTGACATGTCAAAGAAACTGATTAATCGAAAGCACAATACTCTACCAAGGGTAAAGAAGGGATTGACATCGCCTTAATATGCTCGTGGAAAAACATTTCATCCGTCTGTGCAGAGTTTACTGGCTTTGAGTCAATGTAGTTGAGTTTACTCTATAGAGGAAATTAGAGAACACTTTTAGCATTCTAGGGTCATAGTTTTTTAGGTCTTATTCATGGCGCCATGGAATTTAGTGGCTTGTATTTCAGGTGTAACATGGGCTGACTGCGAGCAGTAGATTTAATTGAATAAATAAATATTGAAGTTTCATGTGTTCATGCAAGATAAATTTTTACTCAAAATCATCTCTCTGAGTCACACTGATTCATTTGCATGCCCAATCAAGGCTGCTGCCTAAGAAAATTTTACCGGAGCCCTTCGGGCTTCCAACATTAAAAGTTAGTAGCCCGAGTCTTTTTTTCAAGAACCCAGAATTTATTAATTAAAAGTGAGGATGAATCACCTTGTGATAATATGGGCGCCTGTTCGTGCTACTTGTTCAGAAATGTGGTTGCCCGCGCTTGCAAGGAGGGCGCCCCAGGCAACCAGGCGACCGTCAGGCAGGAGCCTTGCCAATGACTGAGTTTAAAATGACTGATCGCTAATATTTTTCTTTTGATTATTTATCAGATTCTATGAGTATATGCCTCTGATGTAGTGTAAAACACACAATCATACACACTTTGACACAATCAGAACATATATTCATTCATTGAATTCTGGCCAATGCATGTCTTATTTCCAGTAATTTGCATTTTGTGACATTCTGTAGGATGGTCTCTTCATCATTCAAGTAGCTTTAGCAAGCCTCAAATGTGTTCCCACAAGATCATGACAATGTTATGGTTATTATAATTATTATGTTGCTAGTGGCAACCAAGTCTAAAATTGTGCTGTACTTGTAAGTCCACCAAACTCAAAGAAAATTGAATTTATGTGTGATGCATGACCAAGAGCTGAAGATGTATACACCTTACTGTGTAGCGTGGGGCCTGAGCCTAAGTGGGGTTAGGCATGCGCACTTTTAGTAGACTTACAACTCGTGTTACTTGTGTTAGTTTTGAAAAGTGAGTCAAACATTGGCCGTGTCGTGGCTTGTCCTGTTTGTGTTACATTTGGTGGCAGTGGTGGGGATTTTTTTTTCGCCATGGAAGATACTGTGAAAGCTTTGGAAGAAAAAGTGGCAAAGCTCAAGGCAAAACTTGGAAAGAAAAGTAAAAGTACAGCTGGTGCAAGTGGCAGTTCATCGATCACTTCCCCGGAAAACCCGCTTCACACCAAACCTGAGAGCTTCTCTGCCACGTCCGGTGAAAGTTGGGTGGTTTGGATACGGAAATTCAAAGGTATTGCAGCCCTTAACAAGTGGAGCCCTGAGCTTCAAGCTCAAATATTGCCCACCTACCTGAAAGGCCTGACTGCTGAAGAAACAGCCACCTGGACGACCGTTGAACGCACTCTGACAGATCGATTTCCTCAAAGGAATCTCGTCAAGTACACGTTTCCACTCTACGAGCCAAATTAAGACGTCCTGACCAAGATCTACTTCAACTGAGGTGCAACATTTCTCATCTTGTGGAGCTGGCCTATCCGAATGACCCCCCGGATATACTCAATCGCACTGCCAGAGATTTCCTCATGGGTGCTTTGAGCCCTATTAC
>NC_090885.1:15406816-15411816 GCF_036669925.1 Montipora capricornis | reverse complement strand
AGCAAGTAAACAAGCGCATACGTGGTTGATCTGCCTGGAAGAGCAAACTGTTAAATAGATCAATTTTGTCGATGACCTGCTTAAATAGGGGGGCTAACGTGAAACCCTCAAATATTTTAGCTATTTGAGAAGTTAAGGTAACTGGCCTTAGATCGTTCTTAATACATTTAGGTGGTGAACATTTGGGGAGGGGCGTGACTAAAGACTCCTTGATCTGATAAGGGATGAATCCTTGGCCTAGCGAAGCACTGTAAATGTCAGTAACTACTGGCGCAAGTTCAGAAGCAAATTCCTTCCAGACCTTGTTAGGAACCGCTGAGGGCCCAGGCGATTTATTGATCTTGACTTGTGCAGGGCTTTATAGCAGCTACAGACATCAACAAGGAACTCCCTTGGGACATCAAGGTTATGATCCAGGTCAGCAAGCGTGGTGTCTAGGGGGGTAAAATGTGATGTAAGGGCAGACAAAAAGGAGTTGAACTTCTCTGCTAGGGCAGCTGGAGTGGGAGTATCCTCATCGAGTAACTGGGTTACCCAATCTGTTTGAGCTCTTTGACCAGTAAGGCCCTTACTGGTACCTCACGCCACCAACGACTGGTGCTACTTTCTTTAAGGGAGGCCACCTTACTATAGAACTTTTTTTTTACATTCCATGCATGCCCTCTGCACCTTATTACGCAACTCTTTGTAGTGCTGCGAGTCATTTCCATAGACAGCAAGAGCTTTTGGCATTTAATGATCAGGGATTTTAGCTTGCCTGTGATCCAGGGTTTATCTGAAGAGCAGCATTTAGTACGCTGCAAGGGAAGATAGTAGCTGACTGTCTCTGTCCAGGCAGAATTAAACAAATCATATTTTTCCTGGACATGTGTAAGGCTCAAAACATCAGACTAGTCATACTGTGTAATTCAGCAACCAAACTCAAGGACTCTACTAGGCCTGAGGTCCCTTTTAGATATAATGTTCACAGGCTGGGTTTGATTTGGTGGAATGGTCTTGGGCTTGATCAGCACAGTAAAATGGTCACTTGTACCAAGCTTGGGCAACTGGAGAGGTGAGCGAACAATTTGGGTTTGTTAGACAGGCACCATTCCAGAGTCCAGTATCCCTGGTTAAGATCTTAATCAATTGTGATAGGCCAGTAGAATTCTTGGTTCGTTGTTCCGCAATTCCTGTGCTTGTAGGGTTGAAGTCCCCACATACTACAGGTAGCCCTTCAGGATGCCATGACAGGAACCAATAAATATTTTTCCGGATTAGATCTAGTAAAGCTAAATTCTCGGCAGCTCCATTACTGGGAGGATGGTAAACAACACCCAGTAAAATGCAGGAAATAACTCTTGGGAGTCAAAATGGTCGTATTTCTAACCACAGTGATTCATTTTCTGATGATTCATATGACAGGATCCTCTTGCAAGGTATCTGTGAATTAACATAAACACAAACACCACCCCAACCATCAGATCTGTCACATCTATAAGAGCAATACCCACTTAGAGAAATGAGCGAGTCACAGATAGAAGGATTCAGCCATGTTTTGACCAAGCAAATAATGCCAGGCAGTTTGTCCATCGTATAGCGAAGAGAACAAATATTCGCCAGTAAAATACTGGGGAACCACAGCACTAACGACTTGCTTGGCTGGCCCAGAAACTTGACCCATTTAAGATGAGAGCCTCCCAAGAACACTGGAACAATAGGGCCCATGGGATTTCTCGCGCTGAACAGCATAACTTCACTCTTGCCGAGATGTGGTGTCAGCTGGTTGTTTTGGCACCAAGAATAAACTTCGTGTAAGGCCTTATTTAACTGTGCGATTGCCAGGTCTGCCGAGTCTCCTATACAGTAAACTGTTGTGTCATCAACGAACATGTATATATAGCAGCGACCCTGATTGGACCATTGACGATCGCTTCAATTCCTTTCGTAAACAAATCTCGTCAGTGCATTGCTTGCAAATAATCAGCATAATACAAAATGCACCCGCCCCCTTGCGACCTTTTCTATCCAGCCGCAAGAACTTCATTCCATTAATTTCCACCGAGTCATCTGAGATAGTCTTATCAAGATATGTTTCAGTTACAGCCAGATCGAATCTCAAATCTGCACAACTTCTGCAAACATCGTTAAGTTAACTCTTCTATTTTGTTCCGTAAGCTGCAAACATTCAAATGAGCCACTCTAAGATCTTCCGTTGAGCCAGCCTCTAATTTATGTACAATGTCAGAGAAGTAGATTTCATGTGTCTCTTCTTTACTACTGAGCGAACCAGAGAGAACAGCTGGAGTTGTTGTACCCACCACTTCCATGAACGATTCATCCAAAATAGACACAAAAGGAAGAAAGGATAACAGATTCAAATCTGAAGCAGTTTCTTGTTTGAACTGCTGACAACATAGGAGACAAGTCCAATCGTAGAAATATTATCTAAAATTTCCTTATATTGCTTGGGTGACACTCCTTCACACGAGTTACAGACCAGCGACCGATGATTTAAGGCCATAGTCCTTGTGCAGGTAAAACAACTCTTTCTCTCAGTGTGCGGTCCAGGGTTTAAATTTATGTCCCAGCTAATAGCCAAATCAATTGAAAAGTTGAATCAGAATTAGGGTAACGATTCAGTCTTGCCTGAGAGAATGCTTTGACTAAAATGCGCACGCATCCAACATGGCTTCTGTTCATAAACACAAATGGAACAGCGTGGTTTTGTGAGTCAACTCAGTTGAAGGTTTGCAGCTTACGCATCTAATCCTTAGCTGTGTGATCTACTTCTTCGTGTGGTCATTTTTCAAACCCAGAAAAGCAAATGTACAAGGAGAGAATAAGATAGCATTTTAGCGGTGAGTTTTGACGTCCGCCTGCCATGTGTTCATATAAACGAGAACAAATCTGCCAAAATACCTGTATGATTCTTACAAAAAATTCCTAGCCAAGACATTCAAAGCCGCCCTTCTTGAAGAGCGAGGCTACCCTAAGCATCCTACTATGTAGAGAACACTATCTGAGGTCACTTTTTCTGGAAGACAGTTGACAGTTAAACAAAAAGCCAAAACCACAGAGAATTCTACCATTTCTCACAACATACAACCCAGCAGTGTCAAGTAACACTGACGCGCAACTGGAGTTTTATTGAAAACCAGCCATAATGCTGACAAACTATTGAATCTTGAAGCCTCCTTTAATGTCATACAAGAGGAGTAAATCACTCAAGCACATGCTCGTTATACTAAAGCAAAACTATTATTTTTAGTAGTAGTATTATTAAAACTGTGAAATGAAGGTTTCATAATTATCTGTAACCAAAAATCCACAAAAGGGAGACAGTGCAGGTCTGTCAAATTATTTCAAATTCTCAGCACAGTGGGTTGTGTTTTTATTAATAAAGTGTTGACATACATAGACACATAGACTCTAAGTGGTCGCTTACGAGAGCTTCAAAAACAATGTGGAAGTCCAGTTGGGTAATCCTAAAGGTGGTCGCGGTCGCTTACGAGAGCTTTCAATTACGGAGTTTAAATGACATTTAAAATGGCATTTTACATTGGTGGTCGTAACTACAGCTGGTCGCTTACGAGAGTGGTTACAATGAGAGCTTCTACTGTATTTGGCTTTCTATCGCTTTCATCTTTCCTTTTAGCAATTCCTATAACAACATTAATTGAAACGAGATGCTTCCGTGAAGCATACACTGGGTTGCCTGTGGTACGTGTTACAGAAAATCAGAAGGCACTGAATTGTGTGGTATGTGAACTACAGCATTCCAGTCTCTGAAGAATAACAAATAAAAGAGAAGCGAGAAACATTGGCTTCTGGGCTGACATGTTGATAATTTTCAAGTTCCCTCACAACTTCTTTTCACCACAAGTTTAAGCATGCCCTCTGAGCATCTGACAGCTTTGTAATACCAAAGTTCACTGAAGTTAAGCCCTGTCCAGCGGGGTTAGTGTTTGGATGGGAGACCAAAACAATATACCCCTCTTAAAACAGAAGGATCGGACTGAAAATACTATTAATGCTAACAAATGCGAACTCAGCAAGGTACAGATTTTGTTAGCTTGCTTTATGCAAAACAAGAACATCATTCTAAAAGCTTATTCTACGCAAAAACTAGGTTCTGGAGGTAATTTTGAGAGTAGAAATCAAGGTTACGCGGCAGATGGCAAATACAAACTCACGATTTAATTAAGTTAAAACACCAGAAAGACGCTAACCTCATTTTGACAAGAAAATGCTTTACTATTGCCATAAAAACTATCCAGTTAAGCTCGCATATCATAAAACATGATGAATTCATAAAGGCCGCCTTTTCCAGCGAACAATTTTTTGAAACAAACAACATATTTGCTATTAGAGGCAAAAACCCCTTCTATTTCATTACATAAGTGAAGAGAAGAAACTCAATCGTGTCAAATATGCACAATATTGCAACAAACTAAATTTCAGGATCATACCGTTTCCATGAAGAACCTTTTCCTTGAATAATGAAGCACAAAATACACGACAAGCTTTCTTTCAAATAATTCTTGGCTGTTACATTTCCAATTATTTTTTTTACCTGAAGACATGTGCAGAGTTGATCACAGATCCACGTAAGGTGTTCGATTCGTTCAATCGTTCTCTGTCTTCGGTGAACCCATAAGTTACCAGAGAATTTTCCATTTGGTTTCAGTGTTCTACATAACAGCACACTTTGATTTCGGCTCGACGGGTGATAGATTGTTGTCGAAGTCCATTACTTGTCGCTTTTGAGATTCCAGGTGTTTGTTTTTCACCGCCTGCCTAGTTTATCCAACTGACTTTCCATTATTGAGCTCCATAAGGGTATATTTTATTTAAGGATCCACTAAAACGGCATTCGCGTTACATGACTTTTGACACCATTGCAGGCTAAGTTAATGATTCTCCTGTGTCCACCAGAGAAATCTACGCATTTCCACTACCCTCTCGATCCTAAGAAAATACGCGCAGAAGGCTCTATGCACAAAGACACCACTTACCAG
>NC_090885.1:15391816-15394316 GCF_036669925.1 Montipora capricornis | reverse complement strand
TCACGAGGGCAAGCTTCGTGGCCTTGAGGCCAATTCTCACAGATCCGTTGCCAAAACTTTGCAACTCACCAATGCACCGGAGTATACGTATGGAAAACGCAGAATAAAGTTTAAATTAAGAAATAAGCCGTACATAAAACTAAACTGCTTGTTTGGAAGTCTTTGGAAATGATTTTCCTTTGATTAGTAGTCTAAGAGCTATTTGCGATTGAAATTGTAACCTGAAAGTGTCATTCTACACATGAAGCACAAAAGGAGCGGAATACGGGAAAATAATTTATATTAAATTAGATATTACATATAAAGGAAATTCGAAAGGACAGAATTGCTGTCATATAAGATTTTCTTTTTATTAGTTTCAAACAGCAATCCATGCGTTTTATGCTTGAATGATTTTCGGAGTCAATTAATAATCGGCGGCCACAGTGCTCGCGAGCAAGTTTTCTCTCTTTTTATGCACGAGTTTCACCATTCCTAGTATAAAGAGAAAAGTCGCTCGATATTGTCTCCTTCTTTTTTTTTAATTTGAAATAAATTATATTTGGATTCAATTTCTTAACAAGTTCGTGACCTCTTTCCACGCAAGCAGTCGTAAACTGTTTGTGATCAAGCTCTTGGAGGGTGCTTGCATTGTTTGCGACGGAGTTATATGCACATATGGAGACAGTAGCCAAGAAGTTCCGCATGATTTCACTCGTGATTAATCGTTCGTAACGAAGCGTGGGGAAACTGTAATCCGTGTTGGTTTCCTCTTCATTTTTTTTTCAACTTATTATTTTCTAAAGGTAGCAAATTCCATAAATTCTGCTCACGGTGTCTGTTTTTATTTTCTATAATTTTCTCTCCTTGTGCCTTATCCATCAGAAATAATTTTCATTTTTGTTTTCGTCCAGAACTCCACTTGTTCACGATACTTACTAGCCCCAATGGCTAGTGGAAGCTCAAAATCTACTAATCAAAACTGAAAATTCACTAGGCTGCATGTGGATAGTTGGCTACCGTTAGTGTCGAGCCCTGCCTTGTGCAGTGTTATTATCTACATGTATCAAGTGAGATGTGATGTAATCCTCAACCAATCAGAGAGTGCAGAGCAGTGCATCACCTGAGCAATTATACTAAGGAGACGAAGTCACTTAAGACTTCCTTTTTACAAGAGGGATCAATGGCCAATGAAAGGTGTATAAACATGTGACCCATGTCCAGGAAAACAATGACAAATTTAAAAAGGAAAACATTTTGAGGCAAACCCCATGAAAGTACAGTATTGTCTATTTTTTATATATAATAACCCAAGTTATTCTTGCATTTTCACGTCATCTGTGATCTATTACTGAACAGACGCACGACAACATGGAATCTACATGTATTTGTTACAAGGACCTTAAAGTAATGTCTCCTAACCCTCTATAAACTACCAGAAAACTATGTTAGCAAAAGTTTATTTCGTATAAATATACAGCCTTATAATACTACTTCTCGCAGTTAGCATGGTACTATCGCTCGTCTAAGCGAGCAGCAGTTTTACGCAAGTTAAAGTACATTATAATTTACAAGTTGAAATATGTGCATGCATACATTCTGGTTACGACAAAAGAAGTACTGTACAAGTTACTTGTAAATAATAAAAATTTTTAGTGTTTAAACTTACACTTCCTTGTTCCTGCCAACTTGTAGCCTTTTGGGGACTCTCCTCCATTTTCCTAGTGGGATTTCAACAAATAACATTAATGTACCAGTCAAAGTGAAGCTTCAACATCCCCCCCCCCCCCCCGAGCAACCCCCCGGACATTTGAAATTTTGGAAATTTTTTGCTCAAATGCCCACCCCCCCGGCCCAAAAAGCTGTTCAAATGCCTAATCATACATTGTAGGTCCATTTCAGGTGATCAAATGCCCCCACTCCCGGGAAAATTGCCAGATTTTTATAAACTGAACGCATTGGTTTTACGGAGTTCATTCATGCCATTATTTACACAACCAAAATATCAATCGTCGCTAATGTATTAAAATATTCATAAATACACCGGTCGGTCACAGCAATTGACCTCTATAAATCGTATCCGGTGACGTCCGTATTGTTCTTTATAATGTAAATACAATTTAATATAATTATTTATATAGTCAAAGATAATATAAATTGGTTCTTAATACCTTCAAATACGGCACAAAGTTTGTGTAGGCCTTTGCTTTTCAACCAATCAGCCACGAATGCGAAATCTTTTAATGCATCGAAGTTTGTCTCCGCCATGATTTAACAACCCGCGTGGAAAGGTAACATGAAATCGAGGCTAGCGATCGAATTCCCGCCACTATGACTGGATCAGATGCCCCACCCCCGGGAAGACGAAGATCATCAAATTCCCTCCCCATAGGGCAGGAAAAGGAGTCAAATGCCCGGGGTATGCCCGGGGGAGGGGATGTTGAAGCTTAATTTAATTTGAGTGGTACACAAGCTTAAAGAAAACATATATGGCATAACCTGAGTAACAACAAAAATAATT
>NC_090885.1:15366816-15381816 GCF_036669925.1 Montipora capricornis | reverse complement strand
AATTGACGCAATCCGTTGTGAAATCCGGCCTTTTTGTGTCCAATAGACCTAATCGGCTAACTCAATGTTGTACCCAATTCAAACCCTTTGGGAATAAAACGTTTAGTTTCAGGTATTTCCATATCATTTAAATATGAATGCTACATTATCATGCAAATACAATACACAAAGAATCTTAATCTCGGGAGATTTGAATTGGGTACAACATTGAGTTAGCCGATTAGGTCTATTGGAAGTCAGTAGCCTTTCCTCTGTTGTCCAAGTAGAAGGACGTACCCGACAACACCTACCCGTCGTATGAGAAGACCCTTTATGAGACCGCGGATGTTCTTCTCTCGCCAAGGTCAGGAATAAATAGACAGCACGAAACCGAGCAAGTTAGGGGAGTCTTATTCGGCCGACCGATTGTGGTGATGATGATGATGAGCCACTCCCACCCACGATTTGGGCTTTTTCAGGTCCCTTTCTGTTCGAACGGTCATTATTCTTTCTTGTGATTGATGAAATATAGCTTCAATGTCGCAAAAAAAGTCTAGCGTTTTGGTAGTTGATTTGTCTGCGTGCCTGTGTACTTAAAAATGAATTTGCTCATCTTAAGACGTTTCTAACCCCTTCGCGCGCGATGTCAGAGCTTGTTTGCTCTGCACCAATAACATCGCTTTGAAAACTAACACCTGCGTTTGAATCTCTGTTCCCACCTCTCTGGAAACAAATCTAAAGCTTATAAAGCTCATATTGCACGCCACCTGAATAAAAAAATTGATACGTATATCTGAGGATTGAACTAATCAATAAGACATCACTTCTTCTTTAACTCTGAGTTTCACGCTTACGCAATCATCAGACAGATGATCAGTCTGTCTGATGATCGCGTAAGCGTGAAACTCAGAGTCACAGAAGAATTTATGTCTTATTGATTAGTTCAATCCTCAGATATACGTATACTACGCTCTGCGAAACGCATCGAGCACTCTACCGTAAGGATAGACTATACTCAAGATTTAAAAAAATTGATATAAATTCTTTTTTAACGTCAAGTTGCAGATTTTTATGAAGAAATTACCAAGGTTGAATCCATAAACCCACTTCGTACGCTACACAATTCCATGCCACTGAAAGAAATGGACAGCTTTTTTGACAGAACAGCTGGTAATCAACTGAGGACCTCGTCACTCCCGTAAATACGCCGTCAAGAAAACCTGTTTCCAAAAAACTGAAAGCTTCTGCTCGAGCTACAAATCCCACACAGTTAACAGAGAAATTGTGTTCGGCTGGAAGTGAGGATATAGAGGGTATCACGGAATTGTTGAATGAAGGGGTTGAAAAACGAGACACGTAAAGAAACGGTTGTAGAGGCTTTGGTGCCAACAAATATTTAAGTTACTTCACGGAATTTAGTTTATGTGTCGGCAGATTGTTGGTTAGATTGTTTTTTATTTTTAACGGCAAAAGTATTTATTATTTAAGGATAGCTTTTTGGAAAGGTATTTTTTGGAGAAAATTTGAAAAAAGGGCGTTGTCTTTGTACATCTGTGTAGCGCAAATAAATTCGCAGTGCTCAGCAAAGTTAGTTTGCAGGAGCCGGCGTGTGATTCAAAAACTGTTTAACACTTCACTTCCAGTCCGTGACTTTGATACCCATTCTCGTCCTGTGCAAAATTGATATAAATTTCACGATTCAATAAGAAGTAAAATATATATATATTTAGGATTAGTCAACCAGAATACAGTAAACACCCGCATAAAAGAACCTAGATTTTTCCAAGTTTGGCTAAATAGGTTCTTATACGAATCGTATTTACAGTACTACTGTGCGCGAAGCGCGCCAGCGGAGCACCATGGGTACGATTTTTTTGAAACATCTAGCCATGCGAGGAATTTTGGTTATGAAGTCACGTACGTCGGTCTGTCCGCCCGTACAGACTGTCGGGGTGGAGGTGGGGAGGCAGGACAGCCTCTGGGGACGGGAGTGTTACGGCAAATTTCCTTGGCAGGAAATTGCGTGGCAGCGTTGCCTTTGGCAACCCGCGTTTTTCTGGCGGGAAATCATATTAGCGACGAGCAACGGGATAAAGAGTCGATTAAGAGCAGAAAAAAGCACGAGAGAAGAGGTGACGAAATTTGAGAAAGTCGAGGAAGGAGAAGAAGAGAAATTTCCAGAGAAAAATAGAGCGAGAGACAAAACACTTATTTACAACGGTTAGATTTCACGTGAAGCTATGACCTTTGCAGTTATGAACGCAATTTTTACAATTGCGTAGAGAAGCCTGAAAAATTCAGGACTTCAACGGGGTTTGAACCCGTGACCTCGCGATTCCGGTGCGACGCTTTAACCAACTGAGATATGAAGCCACTGACGTTGGCAGCTGGTCATTTGATGGTAGATGAAATGGTATATGAAATGAGCGTCGCACCGGAATCGCGAGGTCACGAGTTCAAACCCCGTTGAAGTCCTGAACTCTTCAGGCTTCTCTACGCAATTGTAGAAATTGCGTTCATAACTGCGAAGATCATAGCTTCACTTGATTTCATATCCGCAGTTCATATGATTCATTTCATATACCATTTCATCATTGGTTAGATTTCAGGTAAGCTTAAGGAGGCTCGAAAGGTTTTTGCGTTGCTATAGTGTTTGGGAAACGATGAAATTTACCGCCCGGGGCGCAATGGCGCGAGTTCGGGGAGCGATGGCTCCGGTTGTATCATGCGGGGTTCTTATCAAGTGCTTTTTCTGCTATCCCTGGGGTATGCACATTTGTGGCTACGAAGAAGAAAAACAACATAAAACGGACCTCGACTGGTTTTATGACGTGGCATGCCTATGGCATAAAAGAGCTTTTTTATTTATTTAACTTTGCCCCTAAAGCTGACAGAGCGCCACAACAGCTTGCGCCAATTACTGTGGCCCCTTTTTTACCCTCCCAACCATGATACACAACAGAAGGCAGACCACAACACCGGGAACTACGAGCCCTACTCTTAGTGACAAGTGTGTGGGTTCTTTTACGTCCCACAGGATTATGAACATTGAAGGGTTATGATACGGGGCCTACCGTTTATCGTCCTTATCCGAGAAGACCAGAGAGTCTAACCATTTGCATATGTAATTACAAAGGCAGCACTTTCTCCTCAGTTATTTAAAGACCCTGAGTGTTGCCTGGCCGGAGTTGAACTCACGACCTCCCGCGTGACAGCCCGGTGCTCAACCAACTGAGCCACCGGTGCGCGGTAAAACATATCCAAAACGAGGCACAGCAACCGAATACTGGAAATAACCGAACTTGGTGATAGAATTCTAAGTCGAAACTTCTCCTTTTTCCTGCTTCGTTTTCTTTCTTAGTGTACTATTTATCTCTCAATTCCTGCGTGTGACCTCAGTTTAATTCTGTAGCAATCTTTTGTTTTGAAGTGGGCATGAATTGGCTCGCGATCCCAAAATCATTAGGCTTTTGCAGACAAAGCTCAATTGTATGCCCAAAATGGATCCATGCAGTGCCGGTCTTTCAAATTAAACATCCCTTCTACATATGCGATCAACCAAATTTTTCTTTTTTCGAGTTAAATTTTCAGTTCTGAGTGCTAATTCGGAACTAGTTCAAATACTTATGTGATATCAAAAGTTTGAACCGGTGGTAAACAATGTCAATTGGCTCAATAAATAAGTTTTTGGTAAACTAAAATGGTCAGTTGAATAAAATGTTTTGAAAGAAAAAGGATAGCTGCCTTCTTCACAACTATTTCAGGGCACGTTTTGTTCTCCATTTCGTGTGCGTCTTTACCCACCTTTCAGGGTCTAGATGGGGGGTCCTGATCCCGCTTTCCCGCTCCTTTTTTTACGCGAATCCCGCACTTTGCTTGCATCCGACTAAAACAAACTTAACTCTGCTGTGTGCTCGTCTGTTGATTTTTTACTTGACAGTTTCAATTAGACAACTATTAGCCAGGCACACTATATAGTTTGATTTGAAAGGAGACACCACTTAGCGGGCGACTAGTTGAATCGCTTTCGCCGCTAGAACGTTGATTCAGGTCATGACAATTTCACGATCTCCCGTCAGACGGGTAAAAAAATCCTGCATCCCGTATCCAAAATTTGGCGAGTCGCGAGAAGCAGTGAAATCCCGAATCCCGCACCATATCTTGGTAAAATCCCGGACCCCGAAAATACCGTACCTACTTTGTTCCCAAGCAAGGAAACCCTTTTCTTTCTTGGGCAGTAAGGTTTCCGCCCCTCAAATCGAGGATACCCGTACGCCCATCAGGCTAGTCTCCAAACGTCATGAATGGTGGCGTATTCCAAGTCCGCTTCTTTTAATATACGTCAACCTCTTCTTCACTCGTGAACTGATCCAAACTGGCCCTAAGGAGCACTAGTCTTTTGTTTTACTAGCATCATCCTCAATTTTTGCTGAAAAGGCATGAGCTAGAGTCATACTCATACAAGGGAAGACTATTCCAAGTGATTCCAAAACCAGACTAATCGCGTCAATTGGACTTGAGATAAACTCAAAAACGCTAAGAATTCAGTGGAAAAATCAGCAGAAAACTTCTCTTTTCTATCTATTGCTACCTGATGTTCAGAGTTTCCCATCTCACTGACATTTTCTTCGCCGGGTAGTTTGCATTGAAAGGAAATTTGATGCCTGTGCTTGCCCAAGTGTAAACCTTCCTTCTTTGAGTTGAAACAGCGTGCTTCGTGTTTCTAGTGTAACTTCGGGTAATTTGGATACAATTTAATTCAAGAGTGGGACAAACGTCTACAACATGTGATTTTTTTTAAAAAACTCCAGGAGTCAATAGGTTAATCTAAGTTCATAAAGAAACGTGCGACAAAACTTGTTTCAAGTAGTATATACAACATTTATTTTTCTTATTTACACCTAAAATTAATTGGCCAGGATACAACAGCAGCTAATAAACTAATTTGACATTTTTAAAAAAATCTAATTTACAATAAAAATCTGACGTTTTCAAATATTTCTTTTCAAGAAACTACAAACAAAAGTTGCTTAAATGTAATTATAAACATCTTCAAATATTTATACTTAAGTCAATCCAAACTCTTTATTTACAATATTAGTTTCTACCGTTTCTTACAGACAGCCATAATGCTGAAACACCTACAAAATATTTACACCCTATTATTTTTTCCTAAATTTGAGGTTGAAGCACTTAACGTTGTCTTCAGTGTGAATAATAGCGCATTACGGAATACAATGAATACCAACACGTTACAAAATACCCAAAAGTATATTCAGACATAGTTAATAGAGGGGAATGGTTATGAAACCCGACAGCTTTCTTTGTTGTAGGTTTTTGTTCTCTCTTTTGGCCTTGACCGTGACCAAAACACAATAGTTGTTTACTCCGTACTGAGGAACTAACCAATAGAAACGTGTTGGTTACGTAATTCATGCATAGTGTATAAGCGCAAAATAAAAGATTTTGCACGGTCGTGGACTTTCCAACCTAAATCTTGGCATCTCTGTTTTCTCCTTTGATGTTTGCCGAGCTTCCTAACCATTCCCCTCTATTAACTATGATTCAGAAGATCAACTATACTCTTGGCTGAGATCCATGCCTTACTTGAATACAAAAGAAGACTTACATGCAGCCAAATACTAAACTCGTGTGTCTGTTGTTTAGTTCTGTAGGCAATGTTTGAAATCTAAATTGACTATTGAATTTCTCTCCACATCAGCAGAACTGTGCATGACCTTGGCGATGTGGTATCCAAAAACAACCAAACAAACAAAAAGGGTTAGATTATGCTCCTTCTGGGCGACTCTGGCAAAGAACATGAGTTTTAGCAATCAGACTGTAGACGGCTGACTACGTCGTTGGTTGTACTCGTTCAAAATTACAAGTTTTACCATTGCGCGAGTTGCGCTACAATAAATAACCCGTTTCTGATAACTTCCGTAAGGCCGCGAGTTCTGTTTAAATAGGTTAACAAGTACAACAACTGGTCTTTCTAACCCGCTGTACATGCGAAAAGTGCTTACTACAAGATTTTCTGAGTCGCTTTCTTCAGCTTCGACAACTTTTCTAATTTTAAGTTCACTTTCAAGATCTTCAAGTATGGAATCTTGTTTACTGTAAAGGATGGTGATATCTCCGTCAATGTACCCTTCAGTGCAGAGGAATTTAATGACTTCCCTTAAAGTAGACACCTCATTACCTTTTTGGTATTTACTTACCCAAACTGTTTCTCCTTCAAAATCATGCCCCATTTCTAGTTCATTAAATACAGCGTTATCGCGAAACCTTTTAGTTGCGTAGAGAAAGATTCTTTTAGAATTTCTTATTACTTTTTTGAGACGAAAAAATGGCTTTTGCTGTTTTTCAGGTGGAATACCTGTTGGAAAGCCGTGATGAATTTGTCTGTTGTCAATGAAGAGCCACAGATATCCAGGATCAGGATCATCATCATCATCTGACTGTTGGCGAACAAGCCTCCTTGCTTTTTGTAGCCAATTTTCTTCTCCCGGTTTTCGATCTTCAACTCTAAAACTTTGAACCTCATCCATCATAACATGTTTGACTTTGCGACGATGGTATTCTCCCATCATCATGAACCTCTTGTGACACAGACATTTGCATATTTGAAGCTTCCTGAAAATCAAAAGAAAAAGAGTCAAATATTACTGTCGAACTCGGAAAACGGTGTAACGCGTGATATAGTTTACGTCATACAAACTGCGGCGTACGGGGTTTTATTCACGAATTGTTTGTGTCAAAAACCCGAACGAGCGAGTGAGGGTTTTTGACACAAACGAGTGAATAAAACCCCGTACAAAGCACATTCTACGTCGTGAACTGTTTATTACACATAAAAAAAAGTCTCCGCTTACGAGCCAGAAGGCTCATCAGGCCGGCGCTTATCTCCGGTTTCTGTAGCATGAAGCGACTAGGAGTATTTATACTCCCCCCTGGATGGGATGCTAGTCCATCGCAGGGTTACCCCCAGCTTTACGCCGGTACCCATTTATACACCTGGGTGGAGAGAGGCACCGTGAGAGTAAAGTGTCTTGCCCAAGAACACAACACAATGTCCCCTGCCAGGCCCCGAACCCGGACCACTCGATCCGGAGTCGAGCGCACTAACCATGAGGCCACCACGCCTCCCACCCCTCCCTTATTACACATAAGACGAGAATTTTCATTAAAATAGTTTTCCGAACGAAAATTAAAAGCAAAAACTCACTAACAATAGAACCAAATGCAAATTTAATTTAGTTCAATAACAAAGTACGATTTGCACGAGATGCACGAGTGATTGGCATGGAAACGCCTTTACGCTATCGTTGATTGGTTATACTTCCACATGTGAAATAGCTGTACGCCATTCTGATTGGCTGTATAAGCCTTTTCCACATGTGAAAATAAAGCGTATAGATTTGTACAAATGAGCCTTATGGAATAAAATTCTCGTGTTATGTGTAATAAAACTATTTATGGAATGTTATTTTTCCGAGAGGAAAAGTCATTCAGACGAGAGATAACTGTAAGCAGCAACAGTAATTAATTTGTAGTTTTGTAGTTTGCTTCTTTGTACCGATCTCCCCTGATTGGTCATAATACAATGAACATTCCAAAATATGTCAGATGTTCACAATTTTGTAACTTTGACATTAAAATTGTTATGCCGTATAACCCAATGTAGATTACTATACCATGCTTTCTTTCCAAGTGAAGGGAAGGGGGACATGTGAATCAAAGTTGATGGCAAAGTAACCAACATTTAAGTAAAGAATAATTTACATAAAGTATTCAAAAGTTGTTCTGCTGCGTGTCACTAATAACTTATAGCTAAAGTAAAACCTGTTTATAAAAAACAAAAATGCCAAACATTTTTGTCAAAAAAAACTCTGACGTTTCGGGCCTAGCCCTTGTCAGTGGATGACGCATTTGACATGATTTCATTCACTAAGTGGTGAAGGGCAAACCCTGAAGGGTCGTGACTTTTAATGAAAATATTTGGATCTTGTTTTCATTAAAAAAAGGTTTACCGAACATTCAGCGTCTTATTCAGTCTAGCAATTACTGACATAAAATCCAAACTTCAGTCAAATGAAATCTATTTGAATTTTTGTCGTAAACTATGTAAGCGGCTTTACTTTCTTGAATTACCTTATTTGTTCTCTGAGTCCAATGTTCTCACAGACAAAGAGAATCGCGTCCTGTTTCAGGTCTGGATCACGGCGACGAAGTTCCCTAATTAATTCGACGGCTACAACTGTCTTTCCAGATCCAGCGGGACCCTTTATCCACAATTCTTTAAACAGGTCGCTTTTTTTATATAACAGTTGGAACTGTTCCTTGGTCAGAAGATTGAAAAAGCTGACTCCTTGTGCGCTGGAAAGGGCAGAGGGTACTTCTGCTAGCACAAAAACCAACGATTCAAGAATTTTTTTGATCTTTACACGGTGAAGCTTGAAATCCACCGGGTATCGGCTGTCCGGACAAATCTGACGGATCTGTCTTTCTGTTGCTTGGCAAGGGACAACGTGAGGCGTGACATAAAACTTCTCATTACAGCCTCCCTGTATTACAAGAATTTTCTTTAAAGCCTTGGCGGTAGTGAGGCTGTAAGAAAGAAGCCCCTTGTCTACTCTGTCATTGTCGCAAAGGGTAAAAAGATGCAGTCCTCCCAGCTCACTGTTGAAAAGAAGTAGGTTACAGATAACATCATCCACTGGAAGGCTTTCCCCTTGAACGTCATTTTTGTTGCTCACACAGGCACGCCATGGAAGGGACCCCACAAGAAGTGCACGGCTGCGACCGGTTGAAAACATTTCTTGAATCTGCTTTACGACTTCCTGTGCTGCCTTTGGAAGATTTTGTACAAAATCTTTGGGCGAGACTAGGCATCCCGCTTCAAGTTGGTACACATTGAGAGAAATAAAAGGAAAGAAGCTTGTTAGCATGGATAATAGTATTTTGTGTGGCTTAATGACAAGCCAAGGGGCATACACCTTATTCCAAAATGGCCGCCATTTTAGTATACTTTTGTTTCCATGCAAATTGGCCCTTATGGCCTCGTTCAAGGTTAAATATTCTTTTGAATTTTACGTTTGAAACCGAGGCCATAAGGGCCAATTTGCATGGAAACAAAAGAATACTAAAATGGCGGCCATTTTGAAATAAGCGTAAGCATGGTAGCAGTAGCTCTTGTTATTCCCTTTTCAAAATAATGCAACTCGATCTACGGTAGTTTAAACTGGACATCATGAAGTACGCACCACAAAGGCTGCAATGTATCATACTTTTTTGGGTCTGTTTATTAACAGTCCCTCTAGTTTTTTTATTTATTCCTTTTTTTTTTTACCCTAAAATCGTTGGGTCATAACATTCGATCGCCAAGACCAGCCTATTCCTGTTGGTGGCTTGGTGATCGAACGTGACGACGAAACAAGAATAGCGCAAAAAAGAAAACAAAACAAAAAGTTAGGGAATGTTTACAATCCTAAATTCTTGTTTCAACTCCAAGCTAGGAATAAAATACAGCAAAAACATATTACTCGCAGTTCTCAAAACCGACGACTTTCTTCTACAATGATGACTATTTAAGTTTTTGTCTGTCAACTGATCGTCTGCATGATGTATTCTGCACAACTCTTTGAGCCTCTGTACAAGCACCGACCTTTTAAAAGGGCATTTGTGTCTACTAAAGTTACCTTTAAGGAATTCTTTTCTAATCTCCTTAGCAGAACCTTCAACAGTCAAGAGAAGTCCTTTGGCGGAAAGCGAAACAGAGGCCATCCTGTTACACAATTCTTGTACATCTGTTAAAAGAAAAACAAACACTTTCAGGGTGAATTACAAAATATTCTAATTAGGATAAAAGTAAATATGGTGACCATATATTGTAAAGGACTGTTTGAACGGGCGATTTTTGTTGCGCAACTCAATTCCATTTTTGTCGCGCTGATGTTGTAACGAAGTTGCTGGGATTTTATCGCGATTTTAGTGTCAACTTTGTCCGTTCAAAACGTTAAAGCGTCTTTTTGGCAAAGTTGTACCTTGCTCAAAAGTTAAAATGCCACTTAAGTTCACCGTGTTTCGTGATTGCATCTCAAACAGCAGCGATAAATTGCACTAAACACTAAAATCGCGCTTGTGTAAACGGGCCTTGACGTATAACCACTTTTCTATTTACAGCTTACTCTGCAAAACTTGGATTTTCAAAAATTTCCTTCTAGAACTTAGATATATCAAGGGTTTTCAGAAATCTCATTTGCCTCTGTCATTCTGTGTGCTCTATGTTTTTTTACCTCTTTCATGTGGCAGCATATCTGTAACAGATAACATTCTTTTCTTCCACTCAATAAACTTCAAAGGGGAAATTGATTGATGTTTTCCATCATCCTCAAGTCTCAATTCATAGGACTTCGGTTCCTTTGTGAAAACACCACCTTTTATTCCTGCAACATAGATTGCTATAACGAAACAATTCTCCTTGCCTTCGACTGGAAGGAATTTTATATCCCAGAAATCTTTCTCACAAATGCAAGGCCATTTCATTTCTTTAATAATGGACTTGACACGACTTTCTATGTCTTCTTTACTGTTTTTTTGAGAGCTCATGTCCTGTCCAAGAACGGTGCCATCATCTCTTACTCCAACCAAAATGATTCCACCACTGCAATTGCCAAATGCTGAAATTTGATCGACAATTTTTTTACGCTGAGTTGTGCCGTGTAACAATGGATTTTCTGAGGAGAAGCATTTGAACTGTATTTGTTTTGACTCATGGAAGTCCAATTTCTTCTCGTAAGAAAAACTTTCTGGTAATGAAGGAAGTTCTTGTATAGGAATTCTACAAAAATCCTTTCTCTTTCCCAATGGTCTCTCCTGCAACAACCTAACAGATTCTTTAAATGAAGCTTCAGTCTTTTTGGAATCACTGGCCAAAAACAAGTTACAATCCACAGTACATAAATGACCTAGTGCCCTAACGAACAAACGGATTAAATCCTCCTCCACGACACGATCAAACACCGCAGCATAATCCGATGGGTTTATCATGGCATCCAGTTTGCTCTCAAAACCCTGCCAAAATGTGTCCAACTGTTTCTGTGGAGATTTCAACTCCTTAAAGTTAGCAATTTTCATGTGCAGAATTCCACCACCAGAATTGAGAAGTGCACAAATCGCTGGAAGAACATCACGGATACCACTGCCTCCAATTGTAATTGTCTGGTAAAGAATGTCTTCAGCAAGACTGCCATCAGTGTCAGGCCTAGGAACAGTAACCAAAAAGCACATTAAATTAACTCTTCAATTTGGTTTTAATAAAAGATACTGTATGTTTGAAAAAATTAAGTTATTAAATTTTTATCTAAACATAATATTAAAAAGTAACCAAAGGTTTCACAAAGGTTTGGTTCCCACTAGCAACACAAGGATTAAATACAATCACCTCAATTCTTGTCGTCTCAGAATCATGATTAATTATCAAGTAATCAACAATTAGTATTATGAGCCTAACCTTCTCACTATAAAAATAACCAGTGGAATTTATTAAGCAATGCTGTTCAGACCTAGGGTTCACTTTCTTCCTGACTAAAATGAACACAACTAGTGGAATTTGTCTGTTGTGTCCTTCAGAGATTTACAATACTTGCCACTTTGGATTGCTTTGTTAAACAACCAAATCTAATTATCAAAAGCAAAAGACGAAATCCCTTGACATGAACATTATTAATATTATCAATACAATAAAGACCAGTACCCTTGTGGTAAACTTTCAAGTTTGATAGCAGATTTAATGATGCTACATTAATCAGAACTTTAATGATGCTATAATGTTCAGAACTTATCAGGTCTAATAACTTTCACTGGCTATGGTAGGTTTCAGTTCATCTTTCTGTGAAGCGTGTACCACTGACTAGTAATTAGGGAACTTAAGCAACGACAACGGCGACGGGAACGAGACGTCACAAATGTGCATATTCAGTGGGCAAAAACAATAGCTTTGCACGCCCTGCACGTGTTTTTCACTTTTGTCCATTTCTTTGCCGTCATCAGCAAAACAACAACGTGAAATAGTCAAATTTTAGGTTTTAAGGAGAATGTCAGCACTTGACGCTAAAGTTTCATTTTCTCCCCTAAATTAAGCGCCTTTCCGACCAATGTCATTTTTGACGGACTACCCAACCCTTGTCAAATAAGAAGACTTGACATTTTTACAATGTGATTACCAGAACGCGAATTTATATTTTGAAATGACGTTCTCGGTGACGTCGCCGTCGCCGTTGCTTAAGTTCCCTATTATGTAGAGTGCACGGTGAAGTTTCGCATGCCCTATGACCTGTCAAAGAAACTGATTAGTCAAAAGTACATTCTTCCAAGAGTTCAGAAGGGATTGACATTGCCTTAATATGCTCGTGGAAAAACATTTCATCCATCTGGCAGAATTTACTGGCTTTGAGTCAATATATTACATGTGGTCGAGTTTACTCTACAGAGGAAATTAGAGAATACTTTTAGCATTCTAGGGTCATCGTTTTGGAGGTCTTATTCATGGGGCCTGAATTTAGCAGCTTCTATCTCAGGTCCAACATGGGTTGACTGCAAGCAGTGGATTAAATTGAATAAGTAAATATTGAGGTTTCATGTGTTCATGCAAGATAAATTTCTACTCAAAATCATGTCTCCGAGTTACACTTATTCATGTGCATGCCTAATGACTGAGTTTAAAATGACTGATCACTAATATTTTTCTTTTCATTATGTATCAGATTTTATAATAAAGTTTCTATATAACGCACGCTCTCATTGGTTTAAACAGCGTGCTTTATGAGTCAGAGTACAAAGCACGGAACAAACGAAAGCTCACGCCATCATCCGCAGAAATGGCAGATGAATTTCCGAATTTTTCCTTGGGTATTATTGAAACTGTCAGTCAAAGGCTTGCTCAGATATTCTGTCAAGTGCTTTGGATGGAAGACCTCAGCCGTCGCCTGGTTCAGCAGTTCTTTCAAGCTCAGAAAGTCCTCACACTGGAGTTCTTCATTTACAAAATTCCCAAGAAGTTTTCAGATTCCAGCTGCAAGCAATGAACAGTTTGTTTTCCAATTGTCATGTCGGAAACGTGCAGGTTTTCATGGGCAACAATTCGGCCGGTTTTCACTTAACTTAATTATTTACATGTAGATCCTCTTTTTTGCTGTTTCTTACGGACTGAAACCGAACATACAGGCACTTGTTTTTCCATAAATTCGAATTTTGTATGATTTCTGTTAAGCCACTTTCCAGTTGATTGATGTTTTGACAAGCCTTTGTTTCATTAATCAATCAAATAATTTTAAACATTCTTACAAGCTCTCTAATTGGTCCAAATTAGTGTTCTCAGTTCGCCACAAGCATCGCTCGCTTTGAATATAAAGTAGAATTTTTGAAGAAAATCACTTGTTCTTTATCATAAAACAAATAAAGAAGCCTTGACTGTGCTCTGTTCTGTTGTAAACCACTTAGGAAGCGGCTAGAGCACTGTTTCCGCCTACACTTCTTTCGTGCTCTAGCTGCTTCCTGCGTGCTTTACAACAGAACAGAGCACAGTCAAGGCTTCTTTATTTGTTAATTACGATTATATGCTTCTGATGTAGTGTAAACACAAAATCATACATTCTTAAGACAAAATCAAAACATACTTTATTCATTGCATTCTGGCCAATGCAGTCTTATTTCCAGTAATTTGCATTTTGTGACATTCTGTAGGATGGTCTCCATACCATTCACGTAGCTTTAGCAAGTCTCAAATGTGTTCCCACAAGATCATGACAATCTTATGATTACTATTATACTATGTTGCTAGTGGCAACCAAGTCTAAAATTGTGCTGTACTTGTAAGTCCACCAAACTCAAAGAAAATTAAATTTATGTGTGATGCATGATTAAGAAAGGAAAAGAAAGGAACTTTATTTAAGTGTCTAGTCGTTCTAGCGCTGAAGCACTAATAGGGGACACTGTAAATTGAAATTAACAATTAACACAAATCAAGGCAAATTTTCGCTTTTGAGGAGAGGGGAAACCAGAGTACCCGGAGAAAACCTCTCAGTGCAGAGTAGAGAATCAACAAACTCAACCCACATATGACGCCGAGTCTGGAAATCGAACCCGGGCCACATTGGTGGGAGGCGAGTGCTCTCACCACCGCGCCATCCCTGCACCCTAAATTAAGAGCTGAAGATGTGTACACCTTATTGTGTAGCATGGGGCCTGAGCCTGATTGGGGTCGGGCATGCACACTTTTAGTAGACTTACGACTCATGTTACTTGTGTTAGTTTTGAAAAGCGAATCAAACGTTGGCAGTGTCATGGCCTGTCCCGTTTGTGTTACATTTGGTGACAGTGGTGTGGATTTTTTTTTTTTGCCATGGAAGATACTGTGAAAGCTTTGGAAGGGAAAGTGGTGAAGCTCCAAGTGAAATTTGGAAAGAAAAGTAAAAGTACAGCTGGTGCAAGCGGCAGTTTATCAATCACTTCGCATCAAACCAGAGAGCTACTCCGCGACGTCCGGTGAAAGTTGGGTGGTTTGGATACGGAAATTCAAAAGTATTGCAGCCCTTAACAAGTTGAGTCCTGAGCTTCAAGCTCAAATATTGCCCACCTACCTGAAACCCCTCGCCGAACAAACAGCCACCTGGACGACCATTGAACACATTCCAACAGATCGATTTCATCCTAAGGGAATCTTATCAAGTACACATTTCCACTCTACAAGCCAAATTAAGACGTACTGACGAAGATCTACATCAACTGAGGTGTAACATTTCTTGTCTTGTGGAGCTGGCCTATCCAAATGGCACTGCCAGAGATTTGTTTTGGGTGCTTTGAGTTCTATCATATTGCACAAGATGGTGTTGGATTGGGGGCCCAATACCTTGGATGAGGCCCTACCGGCAGCTCAACGATATGAATCAAATAAAAAAGTGCTAAACAAAAGAAGACTGCTTGAGTGCTCTCTTCAACGTCTGGTGATCAGGAGAAGTT
>NC_090885.1:15354316-15361816 GCF_036669925.1 Montipora capricornis | reverse complement strand
GATGGACACCGAGCAACTTATAACATGACACCTGCACGATAACACTGCCCGACATCTGTAAGGGGGGTACATCCAAGGGCTTTTACTGTAAGAAATCTATGTGTAGCTCTTTCCATTTGGATGGATTTAGCTTCATACCATGACTACTAGCATAATTTATGAACAAATATCCCTTGCTACAAAGGGCAGCATGCTGGTTGAACATCTAGGAATAAGCTCTAAGACTGACAAATCGTCCACATACTTTACTCTAGTTTTCCAGTCCTTCACTAGGTTGTTGACAAGGACTGCAAACAACAGGGAGCTAGTCTTGTCCCCTGAGGGATACCGCCCCTTGGAATAACGCTGTTGGACAGAGCACTAACGATTTTGACTTGCTGCGACCTATTCGTCAAGAAGGCCCCAATCCATCCAATTAAGGCCGCCTGTACCCCTAAATCACGAAGCTCAGATACCAAAACAGAATGATCCACCTAGTCAAATCCTTTGCTAAAGTTGGTAAACAAGACGCGTGCATAGCAATGGCCGTTGTCAAGCACTTCTAGGATACAGTGTAGCAAGTAAACGAGCGCATACGTGGTTGATCTGCCTGGAAGGGCAAATTGTTTTAGATCAATTTTATCGATGACCTGCTTAAATAGGGGGGCTAACATGAAACCCTCAAATATTTTAGCTATTTGAGAAGTTAAGGTAACTGGCCTTAGATCGTTCTTAATACATTTAGGTGGTGAACATTTGGGGAGGGGCGTGACTAAAGACTCCTTGATCTGATAAGGGATGAATCCTTGGCCTAGCGAAGCATATCAGTCAAATATCAGTAACTACTGGAGCAAGTTCAGAAGCAAATTCCTTCCAGACCTTGTTAGTCCACTGAGGGCCCAAGCGATTTATTGATCTTGACTTATGCAGGGCTTTATAGCAGCTAGAGACATCAACAAGGAACTCCCTTGGGACATCAAGATTATGATCCAGGTCAACAAGTGTGGTGTCTAGGGGGGTAAAATGTGATGTAAGGGCAGACAAAAAGGAGTTGAACTTCTCTGCTAGGGCAGCTGGAGTGGGAGTATCCTCATCGAGTAACTGGGTTACCCAAGCTGTTTGAGCTCTTTGACCAGTAAGGCCCTTACTGGTACCTCACGCCACCAACGACTGGTTTTACTTTCTTTAAGGGAGGCCACCTTACTATAGAACTTTTTTTTACATTCCATGCATGCCCTCTGCACCTTATTACGCAACTCTTTGTAGTGCTGCGAGTCATTTCCATAGACAGAAAGAGCTTTTGGCATTTAATGATCAGGGATTTTAGCTTGCGTGTGATCCAGGGTTTATCTGAAGAGCAGCATTTAGTATGCTGCAAGGGAAGATACTAGCTGAATGCCTCTGTCAAGGTAGAATTAAACAAATCATATTTTTCCTGGACATGTGTAAGGCTCAAAACATCAGACCAGTCATACTGTGTAATCCAGCAACCAAACTCAAGGACTCTACTAGGCCTGAGGTCCCTTTTAGATATAATGTTCACAGGCTGGGTTTGATTTGGTGGAATGGTCTTGGGCTTGATCAGCACAGTAAAATGGTCACATGTACCAAGCTTGGGCAACTGTTAACTCTTCTATTTTGTTCCGTAAGCTGCAAACATTCAAATGAGCCGCTCTAAGATCTTTCGTTGAGCCAGCCTTCAATTTATGTACAAAGTCAGACAAGTACATGTAGATTTCATGTGTCTCTTCTTTACTACTGAGCGAACCAGAGAGAACAGCTGGAGTTGTTGTACCCACCACTTCCATGAACGATTCATCCAAAATAGACACAAAAGGAAGAAAGGATAACAGATTCAAATCTGAAGCAGTTTCTTGTTTGAACTGCTGACAACATAGGAGACAAGTCCAATCGTAGAAATATTATCTAAAATTTCCTTATATTGCTTGGGTGACACTCCTTCACATTTGATGTGATAACTACTGGCACACGAGTTACAGACCAGCGACCGATGATTTAAGGCCATAGTCCTTGTGCAGGTAAAACAACTCTTTCTCTCAGTGTGCGGTCCAGGGTTTAAATTTATGTCCCAGCTAATAGCCAAATCAATTGAAAAGTTGAATCAGAATTAGGGTAACGATTCAGTCTTGCCTGAGAGAATGCTTTGACTAAAATGCGCACGCATCCAACATGGCTTCTGTTCATAAACACAAATGGAACAGCGTGGTTTTGTGAGTCAACTCAGTTGAAGGTTTGCAGCTTACGCATCTAATCCTTAGCTGTGTGATCTACTTCTTTGTGTGGTCATTTTTCAAACCCAGAAAAGCAGATGTACAAGGAGAGAATAAGATATCATTTTAGCGGTGAGTTTCGACGTCTGCCCGCCATGTGTTCATGTAAACGAGAACACATCTGCCAAAATACCTGTATGATTCTTACAAAAAATTTGTAGCCAAAACATTCAAAGCCGCCCTTCTTGAAGAGCGAGGCTACCCTAAGCATCCTATGTAGAGAACACTATCTGAGGTCAATTTTTCTGGAAGACAGTCGACAGTTAAACAAAAAGCCAAAACCGCAGAGAATTCTACCATTTCTCACAACATACAACCCAGCAGTGTCAAGTAACACTGACGCGCAACTGGAGTTTTATTGAAAACCAGCCATAATGCTGGCAAACACATTCAATCTTGAGGCCCCCTTTAATGTCATACAAGAGGAGTAAATGACTCAAGCACATGCCCGTTATACTAAAGCAAAACTATTATTATTAGTAGTAGTAGTATTAAAACTGTGAATTGAAGGTTTCATAATTATCAGTCTGTAACCACAAATCCACAAAAGGGAGACCGTGCAGGTCTGTCAAATTATTTCAAATTCTCAGTGCAGTGGGTTGTGTTTTTATTAATAAAGTGTTGACATACATAGATGAGACTCTAGGTGGTCGCTTACGAGAGCTTCAAAACCAATGTGGAAGTCCAGTTGGGTAATCCCAAAGGTGGTTGCGGTCGCTTACGAGAGCTTCTAATTAGGGAGTTTAAGTGACATTTAAAATAGCATTTTACATTGGTGGTCGTAACTAGAGCTGGTCGCTTAAGAGAGTGGTTACAGCGAGAGATTCTACTGTATTTGGCTTTCTATAGTTTTCATCTTTCCTTTTCGTATTTCCTATAACAACATTATTGAAATTAGGTGTATATGTGATTGCCAAAATATTGCTATTTACCTTTGAGTAGAATCAGGGCTACTTTCATCAACATCCATTTTATCACTGTCATCATTAAGAACACCAGTTGGAAGAACATTTTGCAAACTGCATAAAATATAAGCAAACCAGAAAAAAAAAATTGTTTTATTCTTGTAATAGAGCAAATTTCAAATGTGTCAAAAGTAATCCAGAATTGAATTGTTTTAGCTTTACTAAGTTTCAGCATTTACCTTTTACAACATTAATGAAATTAGGTGTATGCATGTATATGATTGCCAAAATATTGTTAGTTACCTGTGAGTAGAATCAGGGCTACTTTCATCAACCTGTTTTTCATCACTGTCGTCATTAAGACCACCAGTTGGAAGAATATTTTCCAAACTTCATAAAATAAAAGCAAACCAGAAAAAAAATTGTTTTCTCCTTGTAATAGAGCAAATTTCAATTGTGTCAAAAGTAATCCAGGATTGAATTGTTTAAGCTTCACTATGCTCTGTGATTGGTCTAGAAGCTACATAATGTTTTGACCATTCAACAGCCATTTTCAAGTTAAAGACAACATTAGTGTTTTTAGATATACAATAAAATTTCTGAGTGACCTAATTGTAATTGTCTTACTCCAGAAGGAAGTGTCAAGAATGACATGTACATGTATATATATCAAGAAGTGCATTCAATGATTACACTGGTACTTTATTTTATAAGCTGTTAAAATTTTTGAAAATTTGTCATATTTATTTTACTGTTTTACGGTAGAAAAGTTGGTGTATTTGTTTAATTTGCTTACAGAAACCACCCAAATTTGTTCCACAGTCTAGCAAGACAAATTCCTGTAAAGTTCTGAGTAACTGAGATCTATAATTATACAGAACTGTAGAATTAACTGACAAAAAAACTACAGCTATACTATTCAACTAAACGTTCAAGGCCCAGAAACATGGGGAATAAGCCATTCAGTAAGTGCTTTCCAAATTTTACAGGCTAGAAACTGACAGACTCACAAAAAAATGCATTTGATAGTTACATCTTGTTTCGCTTTACATTGTCTCTGTCTTTTGTCTGTCGCTGCTTTTTATATATAAATATGCTTCAAATATGAGTTCCAGTGTTTTTGTGTAGGCAATACTCAAGATGATTCAAACTGTTGTAATCTGTATAATTTCATAATTTATTTATTTATTTTTTTTTTCTGCATTTGACATTACCTATCTATTCTGTTTCATTTTGAGGGAGCTCATAGCTCATAAGTCCAGTGGTTTCTTTATGAGCTTCCTCGCCATTTTATTTCAAATTTCATAATTTGTATAAACATATATCTGAGCGAATTTGCTAAAAGGTAGCTACTGGAGTTTTCGCTTGAGCACGGGCGCAGCCCGTGTTCAAGCCATTGTGGCCTCTCAAAATTGAGGGGGCTTGCCGTCAAGGCCTGCTTTGCCAAACAGCCCAAGGACAGTTCTAACTGTGAGTTGTGTGTCAAAAGCACAGGGCTGGTGGGGTTGCTGCTTTGAGACTTTAACTGCAGTTAGAGTTTGTGGCCTTGTTAAGTCAGACTTTACACTGTAGCATGCCTTCATTGGCAATTTTTCCTGGACTAGTCTAGGCTTCAATGATAGTGTGCTTTTGATCACCAATTAGAGTGAACCCACACTTTGGTGTGGGTAGGTGATTGTTGGTTGTCTGACCAAAGCACAGGGGTGGGGAGGGTAGCTTTTCATCAAGTTTGTGACGGTAGCAGAATTGGCTTGTTTTCTCAATTACGGCAGGCACCTTTTGACAAATCCAGTTAGAAATTTATAGTTATCTGTGCGTTTCTCTCCAGAATGGCATTCTGTGAGCCAGGCTGAGTAAAGCGAGTGTGATCAGACGATTTTTAACTGAATTTTAGGCGTTTGGCCCTTGATATCTGAGCGAATTTGCTAAAAGGTAGCTACTGGAGTTTTCGCTTGAGCACGGGCGCAGCCCGTGTTCAAGCCATTGTGGCCTCTCAAAATTGAGGGGGCTTGCCGTCAAGGCCTGCTTTGCCAAACAGCCCAAGGACAGTTCTAACTGTGAGTTGTGTGTCAAAAGCACAGGGCTGGGGGGGTTGCTGCTTTGAGACTTTAACTGCAGTTAGAGTTTGTGGCCTTGTTAAGTCAGACTTTACACTGTAGCATGCCTTCATTGGCAATTTTTCCTGGACTAGTCTAGGCTTCAATGATAGTGTGCTTTTGATCACCAATTAGAGTGAACCCACACTTTGGTGTGGGTAGGTGATTGTTGGTTGTCTGACCAAAGCACAGGGGTGGGGAGGGTAGCTTTTCTTCAAGTTTGTGATGGTAGGAGAATTGGCTTGTTTTCTTAATTACGGCAGGCACCTTTTGACAAATCCAGTTATATATATATATATATATTTGTTTTTTTTTTGGTTTTTGTTTTTATGAAATGGCAAAATAAACTGAACTGAACTGAACTGAACTGAACTGAACATCAAAAATTTCATTACACTATTATTATTATTATTATTATTATTATTATTATTGAATCATTTCCTTCAAATTCTGCATATTGGAGCAAATTATAGCCACTGTATTGTTCATCTGCATTTCTTCTATAAATAACAAACGGCCCCCACTAACAGAGGGTGGTCCACCTGTGGTCTTTGGGAACAGAGAAATTCACCAGGGCCCGGTTGTTCGAAAGCCGATTAACTTAATCCAGGATTAGTGTAAAGTTTGGTTTCGTTTTACAACTTTTTCCTGAAAGTTCCTTTTGCTTATTTTTGTTTTTCAAGATTGACTTCCTCTAATGTAAGGTTTTGCTGATCGATATCAGCGTTGAACAGCATTTGGGAGTAGCATTAGCATTAGCATTAATCGGCTTTTGAACAACCGGGCCCAGATAAAAGCCCCACAAGTTTTTGGGCCCCAAAAGTTTTTGGGTCTTTTGAGAAACGCAAGCCAGGTATGTTCACTGCAACCCTGGACTCAAGTGTTGGAAAAAAAAACCCCTTCCCCCTGTTCAATGTTGTTGTAGAAATTGTTTTCCATTGATTGTATTGGTATCTCCAACACTAAACAAGAGTGTGGGGGGGGGGTACATACATGTACCTTCAAAGTTGTAACTGGAGATGAACCAAAAAGCTAAATAATCAAAAAACTGCATTACTTGACAACACTAAACCATTATAATTATTACATACTTTGATTAACTGACTACAAACCTCTCTTCAATAGGGCTGTGGCGATTTTCAATATCTTTCTGTGAAATGCAAATCAGTATACAAGACATTTCTTTAATTACAAAACATTTCTTTAATTACAAAACAAGTTATCAAATACATGTACATCAAATCTGACAGAGATTATTTCCTTAAGTTACTGGCAAACAACGAGTGTACCAATGTTGTTCAGCCCCAATCTTTAACATTATTATTCATTCAAAATATTTCCCCGTTTCTGATTGGTTAAAACCACACGCATAATTCACCATAACCAGCTGCTGTTCACCAAATTTGGGAAGAGACTTTGTCATATTGAATCAATGACGTCAAAAGTGCAGCCCGCTGCAAATTATTAGACTGTTGACCGAAAAAAGCTGGGGACGAGATTGTTGAGCAGAAAAATGGCTGCGAGTAGGTTTAGAAGTTTTAGCGAAGAAAATATTTTATATTGAATTCGGCTTTTGTAGAATATGAAGAATTCTGCAGATCTCGGAGGACGTTATCCACCTCGACCTTCCGCCTTGGTGGATAACACCCTCCTCAACCTGCAGAATTCTTCATATGCTACTCAGCCTCATTCAATAATTGCTAAATATAACTTGAAGGTGAAAGGAACATTGTTAGGATTATTCAACGTTATTCCACTATTGCACCATTTTACCATGATTATTATTAGGGCGGGAAAATATGCTATGTTATTACAATGTAGAACAGGGAAAGTGCTCCAGTACAAACGGGGTTAAAAGTGTATTGCAAGGATACGTGTACCATAATTTTTAATGTTTTAATGTGAAAGAGAGTCATGAAAAAAAGTTAGTCATGTTACTTTGTCATACAGTTCATTGATGTAGAAATTACGATAATTATTGACATTCCTACACTTTGTTGGGTTTGCCATGCACTGACTTTCTTTCGCATTTGGGACCATCTAAATCTTCTGGGTTTTGCTGAACTTTTAACAGTTCCAGTAACACTTACTTTATACGAAATTTACCTCAATAGGACGCTAAAGGAAAGAAATCTGGATGTATGTAAGTAAACGCAGTTCTATTGTGGAAGTGTCTGTTTGTCTTGTCCCAACAAGATTGATGCGAGTCTGAGCAGTGGATGAAGATTT
>NC_090885.1:15331816-15344316 GCF_036669925.1 Montipora capricornis | reverse complement strand
TCCAAGAAATACTCGACGACTATGTAAATAACAGCTCCGAAAAGGAAAATTTTCCATTGCAAGTCAAAGAACTTGGGATTATTTTAAAGGAGGCCTTTCCACAGGCGAGTAGAGTCCAGCGAAGAGTTAACGGTGGCCGAGTATGGCAGTACCCACTTTCAAAAACCTCAAGATTGGAAGAAGACCGTGTTGAATGAGAAGACTGGCCAGCTTTAACAAAAGAATTCTATTGGCCTTTATCTAGCTCTAGCGACGATTTCTTTGAGTGGATAAAAGTCCATTCACAAGATCTATGTGAAGGCAGCCGAGTTTTAACTGAAGTAAAGATCTTTAAAGACTGGACATTTGTTGTACACGTCAACAGTCGAAAAGTTGCAAAAGAAACCGTTGGTGTTTTCGAACTTGGGGCATCTTAAAATTACTTCCGATCTTGCGCACATTTACTTTACCGCGTCATTTCCGTCACCATGTGTTGCGGTGCACACCGAACGAAAGCTCTCTCTCGAAGCCGTAAATTTCGGTCGCCGAAAATGAATTTGAACGCTTTCTTATGCCGTTTTCCTACAGTATTTGGCAAATACATAACAATTCTAGATCACGTTAGTAAAATCAGGCAATTTAATTCAATTCCATTTGAGTTTCAGGGATTCGAAAATCCGTCCCAAATTAGTTTCCCCCCTTTCCTTATTTTATACTGTAAGCCGATCTTGCGAGCCCTCAGTCTCTTGGTTTGCGGTATACAGAATGTGTAACGAAACTGTAACGCGATCGTCAACGCGATCAAAATAACCCATTATTTCAGATGTTTTCGACGGGTTTTGATGTTCTAACGACAAACATATCTCCTCTGGACCCTGTGTCGTTGGTTTCGAAGCTAACTACCACGAGCGACTTTTCCTGGACCCGAACGCTGGGAACGATCATGTCGCGCATGGCATCGCGCGAGCATGAATTGCATAGTCACGCGCGCAAAATAGCGTTTGATAACGAATTTCGTTTTCATATCACTGATGAAGGCTTAAGAATTAGCCGAAACGCCTGTTGAAAAATATCAAAAGTCATAGGCAAACCCTTTTCCATAGAACTTTATTAAAATCTCTGTTAATTTTTAATCTGGGATTAGTGTTAATTGAACAACCGGCCTCTGGGGATGAAAATCAAGCTTGTCGCCTAATGGCTTTATAAAAATTTATCCAGAAAATGCAATTATTATTTTTGTGTCAGTTCATTTATATATGGGGTAGGCCCTAACTGAATTGGTCGCCGAAGTCTTCGAACAACGATTTACGAAGAGATTCCCCAGTGATTAACGGACCAACTAGCTTAGAACTTCTTCAGTAAATCTCTCTCTCTCTCCTCGACTGGGAAACTACAAAATTAGGCTTACCTAAGGTAAATTTGACTATCTATGGCATAAAATCGTGGAGGTAAAGTGGCGCATCAAAATTATGGAACTCTTTACCGGGAATTTCGCAAGGCATGCAGATGTAGATGGTGGCGTCTCTTAGAGGTTCTCCCTCTTTCTTGCGTTGCCTCATCTGCTCTGCCTTCGTAGCCAACCTCACATCAAATTTCTAGATCTTACAAGATTATAAAAAAAACTGTAAATATTTTAAATTTTGAGTTTTATGCTTCTGACTCTACATATTTGAATAGGGGATGGAACTTTTTACCCTTTTTAATGTTATCTTTTAAGTTTAAAAGCCTGGATTGCACCAGCATACCCAAGTTTCCAGGAAGTGCCTGCCTTCTCCGGTTGGGACAAAGTTACATGTTTAATTAGAGGAGTTTAAGAAACGACGACGGCCAAAAATACGGCAACGACAACGCCAAAAAGCACGCATTTTTAAACATTTCTCCTCCGTACTCGTCAAAACTACTAAGTGAAATGACCAAATTTAAGGTTTTGACGACAACGTGGACAAACTATACGGAATCTTTCAGTCTCACTCTTTACTTCAAATCCGTCCGAGCCAATCCAGTTTTAGGACACTTCGCCAATATTGAATAATATAAACAAGATGGAATAATCATGAAATACTTAACATAGCTCAAACTTAATATTTTGAAGTGACGTTTTCGTCGCCGTAGCCGTCGTGGTTTCTTAAACTCGCTATTAGGGATAAGCAAAGACAACGACGACGAAGACGGCTACGAGAACGTTGTCAAAAAATATTATTGCCCTTTATTTTAATAATTTTGCGATTATTCCAAGTCGATCGGCGTGGAAAGTGTTTGTCCACATTCCAAGAATATAAGTGGTGAGAACAGTGTGGATATTTATAAAGAAAATTGAAAATTCAACGTCAGATGTTCGCGTCCTCTACTCAACCTCAAATCTACTCATCTCACGGCGTTGTTAGGACGAGAACTGCAAAGAAATCTACCAGAACGTGAAAAGCACGTGCGGGGCGTGCAGAGCTACTGTTTTTGTTCATCAAACCTATTGTTTTGTGGCGTTCTCGTAGCCGTCGTCGTCCTTCCTTTAGGTCCCTACTGATTTAATGTTAGCTAACGAATTATCACTGGCAAGGAACGGGTAGCGCACAGTTGTGCTTTAGCTTATCAAAGAGAGCCTGACCTCAGAAACTGACCTCTTCGTAAGCAATCACCAAGTTGACTTGCGGCTGCGTAAGAACTTTCAAAATTTCGCGAAATAGGTTGTGAGGCCTCCTTAAAAATATCCACCGCTAGCCACCGACACTGAGTTTAATAGTTGTTTCTGTTTCAGTATATACCAAAACAGTGAGGTAATATAGCAGAAAAAGATGATTTTAGTTCATTTATTCCTGAAGCGATTGCAATATCAGGGGCACCCAACGAATCTGTTCCTCACATTATCTGTTCCCCAGAGGAATCTTGCTGGCTGGCAAAAATACAGGTGTTTCGATGAGCTGGGTGGGAAATTTTGTTATTGATCTAGGTTTTGCCTGGGAATTACTGACTTTTTCTAACCTGTTTTGTCCCGGTTTTGTCGCTTTTGTTCGTTCGTTTTGGATCGAGGGATTTGAAAGCGCGCGGAATTCCTAGCTGGGAAATAAACTTTTTTGATCAGCTGGCTGGGAAACCAACCAATTTTATCTAGCTGGCTGGGAAATTTCTTGTGTGTCTTGCTGGGAAAAAGGAACAGATAATGTTTTCCCAGCAACACTGAAAAAAACCTAAAAATGCCTTAATAACATTTATTTTCATTAACTGGGGTATAATAATACATTTTACAACAAATTGGTCGTTGGGTGCCCCTGCAATATTTTCGGGCGCGCGAAACTCGCGAGTTTGCTCGGAGGTGAATAGCAAAAGGGATATTCAGAGTTTGAGTAGGCAATCTGAACGCGTCTTCAACTTTATCCGCTGTTTTAGTATTTACTAATTAGCAACTAATTAGCAACTAACTATTTACTAATTAGCAACTAACTATTCACCGAAGTGGAGGTGGCTAGTGGTGAATATTTACCGAGCCGCAAAGCGCGTTCAACACTATCCACTGTTTTGGTATATACTAATTAACAATTAGTATCACCCAACTAGTGGACTAATGCAAATCCTGCATTTTGATTGGCTACGCTACTAAAGGACAATTAGTAGTAGTCCTTGAGTAGCGAAAAGCGTGACGCTTTCTTTCGTTTTATTCCCAAATAAATATTTCTTTAACTTGCATTTGATAACTTTATTATTGCCTTTTCTGTCCGACTAGTTGGGTGATACGAAAACAATTAGACACCGCCCTCAAGGGCCACGGGTCAATAGCCTATTCGGCTTCGCCTCATGGGCTATTGACCCGTAGCCATTGCGGGCTACGGTTCTAATTGTTAATTATTCCATGAGCGCGCGTTGGATATGAGATGATAGATAGCCAACGAGGCTATAATCATCTCACATCCAACTAGCGCGAGTGGAATAATTGTTTTAATAAAAACGCCCCCAAAATACAGAAAACTAGACTACAATAAAAATAAAAAGGCCCAAAAAATCACGCATATGCTTGCCGTGTTTGTAGATCATGGTATAATGGCTCATAACCCATGATGGCTTAGCCAATCAAAACTCTCGAATTGCATTATCCAATGATCCAGTTTTTAATAACAAAGGTTATTTGTCACTTGGCTTGGTTTCCTTTGTTCCTTTCAGGGGAATATATTATACAACCCCTGATCATTATTCACTGTCTGAAGACTTGGTGGCGGCTTTGATTGTAACAGGGGAGTGCGAGGCTGAAACAATAGCTGATAACAATAGCAAAACAATGGAATATATTCCCCTCAACAGAATCCCCAGAACATATTCCCCTCGACTTAGGACGCTTTCCATGTGACAGAACTGACTGGCCAGGCCGGGAATTTGGAAGGACTAACTCTACAACGCTTTCAAATTAACACACTTCGAGGATGATATATACTCCTCCAGAACACGAATACGAGGGATTATCGTGAACGTGTTCCTTCAAATTGTTGCATTTTCCTTACAAACTGATGGGTCTGGCCGGCCAGTTCTGACAAAAGGAAAGGGCCCTTAGTCTCCCCCTATTGGTAAACTCTAAAGAAAAAACAACACATACAAAATTTCAAAATTAAATTATGAATAAAAAAGTGATGTAAGTTCTTTTTCAACGCCAAGTTGCAGATTTTTATGAAGAAATTACCGAGGTTGAATCTGTAAACCCGCTTCGGACGCTACACAATTCCAGGCCACTGAAAGAAATGGACAACTTTTTTGACAGAACAGCTGGACAATCTACTGAAGACTTCGTCACACCCGTAAATACGTTTTCAAGAAAACTTTTCTCCAGAGAACTGAAAGCTTCTTCTCGAGCTACAAATCCCACATAGTTAACAGAGAAATTGTATTCGGCTGGAAGTGAGGATATAGTGGGTATCACGGAATTGTTAATGAAGTGGTTGAAAAACGAGACACGTAAAGAAACGGTTATAGAGGCTTCGGTGCCAACAATTATTTAAGTTACTTTATGGAATTTAGTGTATGTGTCGGCAGATTGTTGGCTAGATTGTCTTTTCATCTTATCGCAAAGGTATTTATTATTTAAGGATTTCTTTTTAAAAGGTATTTTTGGAGAAAATAAAAAAAGTGTTATCTTCGTACATTTGTGTTGCGCAAATAAATTCGCAAAGCTCAGCAAAGTTAGTTTGCTGGAGCCGGCGCGTGATTCAAAAACTGTTCAACACTGCACTTCCACTCAGTGACTTTGATACCCAATCTCGTCCCGTACAAAATTGAAATAAATTTCACGACGATTCAATAAGAATATTTATTATTCATTCAAAATATTTCCCCGTTTCTGATTGGTTAAAACCACACGCATAATTCACCATAACCAGCTGTTGTTCACCAATTTGGAAAGAAACTTCGTCATATTGAATCAATGACGTCAAAAGTACAGCCCGCTGCAGATTATTGAACCAATGACGTCAAAAGTGCAGCCCGCTGTAAATTATTGAACCGTTGACCGAAAAAAGCTGGGGATGAGATTGTGTTATTTTTGTTGAGCAGAAAAATGGCTGCGAGTAGGTTTAGAAGTTTGAGTGAAGAAAATATAATTTTGAATGAATAATAAAGCAATTATTGAATTCGGCTTTCGTAGAATATGAAGAATTCTGCAGATTTCGGAGGATGTTATCCACCTCGGCCTTCAGCCTTGGTGGATAACACCCTCCTCGACCTGCAGAGTTCTTCATATCCTACTCAGCCTCATTCAATAATTGCTAAATATTTAGGTGAGGAATGTTGAAATCTTTTTCTGGAATTTCGGTCTTAATTATTAGCAGACGTTTGATGTGATCTGCTAATCGCCCTTTCTCGCAGTCGGAGACTGAATTACTTAGGGCGCAGCTCAACGAGGTCGGGCTGAAGGAGCTGTGCGCGCTGCCGGCTAGGCGCTCGGCACCTGAAGACGACCCATGTATGACCTCGGAACATAGCACCACAGCCTGATGGAATAGGCCGGGAGTCGATTTTGAGGAGGGAGGAAAACCGGAGTACCCGGAGAAAAACCCTCGGAGTCAGATTGAGATCGACTGAATTCAGCCCACATACGACCCGAGGCCAGAGTTGAACCTGGGTTACAGAGGTGGAAGGCACGGTTGATGACCACTAAACCACCCTGTCACAAATTTCACATTTAGTGGCCAAAAGCAATAGCCTTTCACGCTCTGCACGTGCGTTTTTCATTTTTGTCCATTTCTTTGCCGTCGTCAACAAAACAACAACGTGAAATAGTCAAATTTGAGGTTTATTTATTTATTTATTTATTTATTTACTGATTAAGTATGAATACATACATGGTGGAATTAACAATAGGACATAACTCCCCTACGAGGTTGACCACCAGCCCGCCTGAAACTGCTGAAACCAATCGAGTAAAAGACTTGATCTAATGAACTGCTTTTACCGGTCGAGCGGTAAAAAAGGACAACAATGAAATATAAGCGAGTGTTTCGCGCACCGCACTTTCACTTTGGCTACGCTTAGGAAGAAGAATTTTTTGTGGGAAAGGTTTTGGCTACCGCACTCAGACCATTTCGAGTGTGACATGTCAAAAAAAAAGAAGAAGAAAGAGAATGTTCTTGCTCACGACTTTGTTGACAAAACCCTTTCTGAAGAGCGCGGGCCGCTTTTAAATTAGGGCGCTTTTGTTAACTTTATCACACCTTGGGATTTACTTCACTCATTAGATCCTTTGATTGACAGCCACCGATTCATTGACGAGAACAGTCGGAATTCCGAAAGCTTAATCAATGCAATAATTATTCCGCGCATTGAAAAACTGGGCACTGTAAGTACATGTCGCCTAAGACAATAGCATTCTGGGCGATGGCTGAAATAAATCCTGTCACTAGAGTCTCAAGGTACCCGAACTGTGCACCTTTTCAACAATTAATTACACTGAATGACACATACAAATACCGGCTCTTTTTATCCACGAACTATAAGAACCTGGAACAATATACCTTTACCTACAATCCCTGATTCACTAGATAAATTTAAGGCTGTTGTTTTTAAAATGTAAGACTCAATGACCACGAGAACTGAAATCTATATATATATTAATTTCTCTATTTATTTATATTTATAAGACCGCTCTTATATCTTAAGATATATGATCTTTGTCTCATTTTCTAGATATATTTTTATATGTTAAATTATTGTATATATATTAGCTTATTCATTTAATATTTTTAATTAATATTTATTTATTTATTTCAAACAAACTCCTAGTATAGTTTTTACTGCCTTAGGAGTATGACCCATTAAAGATTAAAGATTATTTAGAAATTAGATGAGCCAACATAATTACGAAAAAGATTAATTAACCTGAAGTGGGAATTTTAAATGACGTTTTCGCTGCCGTCGCGTCGTAGATCTTAAACTCCCTAATTTAACTCAGAGGGGACTGCGAGCAGTCTAGAGGTTATGAGGTCTTCTTTTGACGCGCTGTGTTTGAAATCATATAAAGGGAGAAAACCGACGTCATAAAAGAACCTCACCACATAAAATGTAAACACGGCACATCAGAAGAAGATTTCAACACATGGTGAAAACAACAAGTGGCCATCAAACCTACAATCTTGGACAGAATAAAATGGAACAGAAATGCCCCCTTCCCCCCAAATCAAGGATGAAGCCGCGTGAAGGCCAAAACGCGCCATTTTCCCATCACTGATTTTGAGGGGAGGGGTGGTCTCAAATTTGTCCAAGATTGTAGTCACATCACTGGAAACAGCACACGTAAGCATCCAAACCGTCGTCACAAAATGACTAGACCTCACCGCATAATGACAAAACAACACCACAAGACAAAACTTCAAGACTAAAATAGTAAAGATTACATCGGAAAGTTATGGCTTTCCATACGAACAGAGTTTACTGTACTAAGGTATCGCATCTGTGCGTGGTAAAAGAGCTTGGGTTCCAAGCTAGCTGGATTGCGTGAAGAATGGAATGAATGTGGGTGTAAAAATAGAATGCCTCTCGGTTTTTTCCCGCGCTTCTCTCGTATTCAGGGATTCTTTCTCTGCGTGTGTTTGAGTTTCTTTTGAGGTTCTGGCTTTGATTGAAGTCGAAGGAAGAGCCTTCATTCGTGTCAGTAACCTCAAATAAATCGCCGAAGAAGGATTTCTGATCCAGCACTGCACATACAGCACGTTGCACTGTTTGGTCGATTGCTTCCCTTCCGTGAAGCTTTCTGAAATCAAGGTATGGCAGGATAAGGTTTTAAATATACCCTGAGATGCAATTGTTTAATCGAGATCCCCATAACAGATGGGTTTTGCAATGTTGTCTTCATGGGAAGACTCATGCCCATCCCACGAGTATTTAGAAAACGTGCACCGATCAATAAGTTTGTTAAAGGGTGTTTACATGTATGTGTCGCATATCGGTACGAGCTTCATTCCGGTAGATGGTGGTGTTTGCTTGATACTGCTTCGATGCCCGTCCTATTAATACATCCCGCTCCTCTCATTTCATTCTTTATTCGTTGACATGATACCGCTGCAATATCTCATTCCCGTTTGGAGTTCATTCAGATCGGCAGAGGTATTTTACAGAACACCGAATACCAAATGCCGAACGTTATAAAATCGGTATTTGAAGGTAATAGTTGTACACATACGCAACAATAACTAAAAGCAAACCATTATATAATTACGTTCTAATTCGCTTCGCTCAAACGAACGTAAAACATTTTACCCTTAAATTCCCGTAATACAAACAAATACCACGAGAAATATGGTAGGATACGCAAGCGTATCCAAAACAGTTTATTATAAGATAGAAATTACAAAAGAAATTGTTACTGCACTTTTTTTTTTTTTTTCTACAACTCTTTAGATACTACTGTATGCAGAAACTAATCTACGCTCCATAATACGTTACAAACCTAAATACTTAGTTACATGCAACCTGTTTCAAGGCTTTCTTCAACATACATATCCTTGGCAGAATCAGATTTCCACCTACCAGGAATTTTAAGTAGTCTTTCTGGAATCGAATTCCTACTATAGCGTACGGCAGCTGTAATGCCACCGGATCTTTAACTATGAAGACCATAAACATTAGGGTTGTATAGCCCAGCTGACTTAAGGTATCCCTTAAGATATCTCTACAGGTAGTATAAGAAATCTTTCCGCTCCTCAGGGTATAGCTAGAAGTACTACGGTGAAAAACAATTGGTCTAAATAAAGGGAGAGGACTGTTTAAGTCAATACCAGATAAATCTAAATAACGCTGTAAAACACCAACAGGACAGTACTTAGATCCAGATGCACTAATATAGACGAAATTCCCTTCCCTATAAACATCTGTTTTACTACGAGGCACAAAAATTCTTATATAATCGCTGTGAAATTCGATATGCTCCGGAACGATATTGCATAATTCGTCATAACGAAAAAACCCTGCGAAGGCTAAAGAGCACAACGCAGCAATACGGAGATTCTTTAAATTAGCATCTTTCCTGTTATGAATATCTAAAATACGCCTTATAATTTCTGTGGAAATAGGCTTCTTTTTCATAACTGGCTATGACTTCTGGCGTTTAGCGGATTCGACGACATTTCTGCAAAATTCGCTATCTAAAGGATTACGATCCAAACTAGGGACAAAAGAATGTAACCATTTAAGGGCCGCATGGGCTAAAATTACTGAGGAGCTAGAAGCGGAAGACTGCTGAACTTCAAACAAATATAGAGAAACAACACTAAGAGGAAAAGGTAACTGCATGTTGAACTGTCTACTTTTAGACCAGTCCAAGAACTTTCTGATAACACGAACGTAAGCTTTAGTGGTCGAATCCGACCTGGACTTCAACATAACATTTAGCACTTCATAAACGTTGATTGAAGAAAACTGTTGAAAGCCTTTCCAAGAATTACTTGATAGCATAATCTGTAAAGACAAGAACAAAACATACATACTAGAAGAACAAAAGAAAGACAGAACATCCTTTAATAACCGTACAAAAATCAGTCATTGATGAGGCCAGTGCCACGTAAGACGTTAAATGATCGTATGGGCCAGTGCCGCGTAGATCAACAACCATTGATGAGGCCAGTGCCACGTAAGACGTTAAATGATCGTATGGGCCAGTGCCGCGTAGATCAACAACCATTGATTAGGCCAGTGCCACATAAATCAACTATACTCCTATTAGGACAGCACCATATGAAATGACAGACCAAACATTAGGCCAGTGCCTTACAAATAAACGGCATACTGCCTTGGCCAGCGCCAACAACTGAAAAAACATAGGCTAGTAGACACACCGTCCAATAAATTAATCAGTAAATTTTAGTCTAACGGCCTTCTGAGATTTAAGATAATGTAATACGCGTGGGATGATACCAACTGGATGGACTACTAAGCAATTTTCCCCTCCAAGAGACTGAAAGAAAAATCAACACCCGAGGAATTGGGATTCCAAAACCTCGAGAAATACCTGGGGATCTTGCGGTTATAATAATTTGCAAAGCAATCTACACTATGCGGACCCCACAAGCCATCGAGAAAAAGAAAAAATTCTTCAGTAATTTGCCAATCATCAGTATCAATTAAACGACTTATATAAACAGCTTGTTGATTCGAAGTGCGAGGGATCCACTGTACATCTAAATGAATTCCCGATCGGATACAAATATCAAAAATCCCTCTGGCCATTTGTGCAAACCTAATTTCATGCTGCCCACTTCAACAATCTGAGCAGCTACTTGGCTATCCGTAAACCACTTAACATGTGATCCAACACTGAGGCAAATGATTGCAAAGAAACTCAATAACAGACAGTTCTCTCCACATTGAACTTTGACCTCTCTCGTTCTCCGACCACGTTTTGTGGCACACAAAATCATTGTTAAAATCAGTAATTGCTCCACCTCCGGTGGAACTGGCGTCAGAATACACAAAATAAGTTGGTACCTTACTCACAAAGCAATACCTAGTGTTGATATTAACCATACTTTTCTTCCAGAAATACAGTTCTTCCTTGCAGTAATCGTCAAGAAGGGATATAGAATCCCAATTATCCCTGCACGCGGTGGACAAGACACAATGTCTGGTCATTATCCTGCCAATGTTACCAACTACAGGACAGGTAGAGATAACTTGACCTGTGAAGGAAGACAACTCTCTCGCGGTAACTTTGAAATCGGCTTCAATACTATGATCAATTGAGTTAATGATCTTAACAATTCTCCTTTCCACAATTTAAAAGTACCTAATGCAGCATTCCAGGTAATACCCAGCCAGTCCAATACTTGGGTGGGTTCCCATACCGATTTATCTTCATTGACAACAAAACCTGCGTTGCACAAATCCGCCCTTACAGCCCGGGCCTTAATGAGACAACTTTCTCTATCCTGAACAATCGCCCAACCATCATCCAAGAAGATGGCTTTACAAAGACCCTGTACTCTCCAATAACTTCAAAACCTTAGTAAAAACCCAAGGGGCAGAGGACAGACCGAACGGGAGCACAGAAAAAACATAAAATATTTCCTTAATGGAATCGGGCGCACGCCATGAAAACCCCAGAAAAGTTTGGTGCTCTTGTGCAATGTCTACATGATGGTAACCACTTTTTAAATCGAAGGAAAACATGAACCCATCCTTCACAAAATAAGACATAGCAATTTTCCAGTCCTCTTACTTAACACTTTGGTTAATTAATGACTTGTTGACATGACGCAAATCGAGAATAAGCTCTTCTTACCGCATGGTTGTTCAGAAACTGACAAAGGATTTACAACAAAAGGCTGCTCATTAACCAAACGCACCCGGTCTGAATTAAGGAGCTCAAGAACAGCTTGATCCACAAAAACAGCATAAATACAAGCCGACTTATTATTTTTCAGTTTTACGGCCAACGGAAAACTAATGAATGGCAGTCTGTAGCCATTTTCAATAATAGACAAAATGAAATCCGGAGCACCTATAGATCTGCAGAAAACTAAATTATTCTTCAGATTACCCTTAACACGTAATGAATGTCAGCTTTCAAGTTCGTAATCCTGTGTAAACTGATGTACCTGCGCCAAGGCATCATCATTGCTTTTGTTGAGCTGATTGGCCTGAGGTTGGCTTGTTGTAGGAGATTCCAGGGAAAGAATTGTAGCTAAGGGGCTGGTAACTTCCCGGCCAGAACAAGGATTGGCAGTCCTTAGCCCAGTGTCCAAATTTGCCGCATATGAAACAGCGGAAGAAGTCGCCAAAAGCGTCTCTACGGCCTGAAAGATAAAGGCAATGACGAAACCTGTAGTAAACGGGAGGTGGGTGGGGGGGGGGGGGGGGGAGGGGGGAAGGCTTAAAGCAGAAAGATGAATAAACTGTATGGAACCGCAAGCGTGAATGGTACTCAAGAGACAGCGGAGGGCATAAATACTAATAACTGGCCAATCCCTGACAAACATGAAAAACAGAATGCACAATAGTGGGTGCGGCAGGTGTGAAATGAAAACACCGCAACTAATTACTTGGAATACCAGCGGAAAATA